>NW_021940208.1:16645892-16901085 GCF_001715985.3 Manacus vitellinus | reverse complement strand
ACTGGATGCGGATTCCGCGCCGCGCTGCGCCGTTATCTCCGCCACCGCGGGAAGCGCCCGGGACCGAGGAGAGCCCGTCGGAGGCCAGCCGGCACATCTGCCCCTGCCTCGCCGCCGTCGGCAGGGATAAAAACCTGCGCTCCCGCGGGCAGGACCATGCCCCACCAGCTGTGCTCAGGGATCGTGCTACTGGGAGCCGCCCTCCTGCTCTCAGGTAAGGGTCTGCCGGGACCCGCTGCCCCAGTCCAGCCCCCGTTTGTATTGCCGAAGCTCTCCGAGACGGGCTCCCAGGCGATGGCCTTCCTTGGCGGAGCTCACTGCGCCCCTGTCCGGCCCCGCTGCGCCCCGCTTGTCGGCTGGAACCGGGGGGGCACCTGCCTCCCCTCCGTCCCTCTCCTCTGGGCAGGGCCGGGGAAGCGATCTCCGCATTTCAGGGAGCGAAACGCCGCATCCCGAGCGGTTGTTATCCTCCAGATTCCTGTGGCGTGCCCCCGGAGCAGAGCCCCGGGGGTCCGGCGTTGCGGAGCCTCGGTGCCTCTTCTCCTCCGGGCAAGGCGGCGGTGGTGGAGAGGAAAGCCTCTCCCGGGCGCGGGGGACAGCCATACATGACCGGGAGATGTCCGAACCGCTGCATCACGGAAAGAAAGCATGTCTTGGCTGCAGAGCAGGCTTCTTTCCCCCGCACTTTGTTTCGAAGTATCCCGGTTCTGCCCGTGAAGCGGAAAAGGTGCCCGTTTTCTTCGCAAAATTCCAGGTCCTGCTGCCGCCCGCCGGACAGGTCGGCAGAGCATCGCTGAGGTTGCCTGAGGGGCTGGCCGCGGGATACCTGGCGTTGGTCTTTCTGGAGAGTGCGATGGAGCTGCTTTCCGGCGCCTGCATCCCGCAATGCTGTGTGTGCCAGGACGGATCAGTGCAGATTTGCTGTTCTTAATTGAGTTTTATTTTACTTTGAGTGAGGAGCCGGCCCCAATGGGACGGTACGCCGTGGTGGGCAGTTCGTCCCAGCGTTGCGTGGCTGGTCATCTGGGAGTAGGGGTGCGTGGGGGCCTGTGGGGGTGCCCCGCAGAGCAGGTCGGCGGGCTCCCGCGGGGCACGGCACACGGCATAAAGGGGCTGGCTGCTCGCGGGACAGCCGTCGAGGCAGGCGTTCCCGCGGTTAGCACGGCATAAAGGGGCTGGCTGCTCGCGGGACAGCCGTCGAGGCAGGCGTTCCCGCGGTTAGCAGCGCGTTCCCCGAACCGCCGCGCTGTTCCCGCAAAAGTGTGCTGGGGCTCGGACTGCTTCCGCACGCTGAGCCCGCGGAGCGGTCCCGGCGCGGGCGGTGCCCGTGCTGCCCGCCGGCGGCAGCCGGTCTCCGAGGCTGCCCGGGAGGAGAGCTAGCGGGGCCGCTCCGACGAGACGTTTTCCTGCTCGGGAAGTGCTGATTCATCAACTTTGATACAGATATATAGGTATTCTTCTTTTATTTTTTTTTCTTTCTTTTCCCCAGGAAAGTGCTAATTTCCCCACATTATTTGTCTCCGCCAAGGAGGTTCTTATACCCAGGATGAAATAGGCACAGGCATGGGACACCCACCCTGGATACAGGAAATGTGGGTTCAGATCCTTGCCAGGCTTCCTTCACAGCTTGAGTTTGAACTTCGGTGTCCTGCTCCCACATGGGCTCCTGCAGTGACCAGCTATGCTGGGGACTGGCTTCCTCTTTCCTGTTGGAAAGGTTTTCCATTGTGCAGATCATGGCAAAAACCACTGCCCAGGGAGAAGGTGGACACTATGAGCCAGGGGCTGTAAGAGACCCTGGTTCGCATTGCTGTTCCAGGGACTGTCAGGGATGTGTGCACCTTCAACCAGTTCCAGTGGGAAAAGCTTGACTTGCTTAAGGGACAACCTGGTGCTCTGGGTGCTGGGGACGTACATCCCAGGGTTGGCTCAGGTGCTGTAGGCGCTGGAAGGATGCTTCTCTGTAGTTTATCTGAGTGCCCTTAAGCTCTTTAGCTGGAAATTCATATGCCTCCAATGTACAAGAGATTGTGCCTAAAATCAGAATTTAGACTTTTTCAAACTCATTGATTTTGATTTTTTTTTCTTTTAAAGAAAACTGTTCTTGTGCAGCTTTGTTTGGACATCCCAGATAGGTTGATCATGCTTCTTCTGGATCACTGGCAAAACTCTCCATATTTGCATTTGCACAGAGAGTTTCAAAGTTATTGGTGAAGTGGTGGAATGTTTTGTATCATACACCTCTCTATGCTTTTCTTCCCATTTAATCCTCCTTCAGTGCCTTTTTACCTACAATTCTTACTCAGGCTGTCCAGCACTTCCCATTTGCAGTGTTTTTAATGAAACTCTATCCATCAACTCGAAGGTAGATAGACTCTATTATCAGTGAACAGCACTATATGAATCACAGTTATTTCAGTGGGAACTAGAACATCAAAATCCCCAGTGGACTTTTCAATTTCATGGTCAGTTGGAAAAAATGAAGGAAGAAATTCCAGGTCAAATCTAATCAGTGCTGAGGGTAGTTTCTTGCAGTAACTAACCTGACTTCTCTGAAAGCACTGTTCAGATGCAAGTTCGTAAGTTAAGGTTTCAATTTGATTTGAGTACTTGCTGAAACAACTATACAGAGTGGTCTAATTAGGGATTAGGGCTGAAAATGTTAATGAAGTCCAGAAAATCTGGCTTTCCCACTTCTTCTGGACCTTTGTGGAAACTGGGCTCCCCCAAAAATTCCAAACTAAATTCACATAATGCAGAAGAGTTAAACATTACTATATAACACAGGTGTTTAAAAAAATGTATACATGGGGTATCAAACTTTCTGACATTGCTAAAGAAAATCACACCATTTACTGATGTTTTACTAAGCAGGTGTTTTGCTCGTACGCTCTACACAAAGTTAGATTTCATTCTTTTACAGATAGTGTAAATCTGGAGCAATTCCTTTGGGCTAGGCTGACATCTTCTAGATTTACAGTTTATGCTAGAGGAAGTCAGGACTTCACCTCTGCCCTAGTAAAGATCTTCATATCCAGAAACACACAATACTTTTAAACCCCTAAAAATTTGCCACTGGGGAGGTTTGAGAGGTTTTTTGGTGGTGTTGGGGGTTTTCTTACATCTGAACAATAACAAACAAGCTGAGCCTATTTTTCGTCAGATGCTTTGAAGACTGAAGCCCATAGCCCTTCACGTTGTGTGGGTGTATAGGACAAAAGGAAATTGTCCAGATTTTCAGGACAGTTGATGAGTCCTTAGACTTTAATGTGGTTTGGAAACTTCAAACACAGTGTTTATCAGCTTGCTAGTTTTCATGTCTGATTGAGATTGGGAAAGGAAGAAGCTCAGCAGATGGGGTTAAGGTTCAGCATTTCCAAAGTCTATGTCCAGTGGGGCTGTGGTGGGACTTTATCAGCAAAACTACTCCTTTGAATCCCCCAAAGTCAGGGTTGAGACTTCCTGCTGTAGCCCCAGAGGGAATGGGAAGCAAGACTGCTGCTAGAGTAGCTTTGCCATGAACTACAGAATGGCCAGTCACAGTAATCTCTGCCCTTGGAGGCAAATCTCTCCTACTGGTGTGAGACTTCAAGAAGCAAACAGCTTCTTCCAAAGACATGGTTTGTCTTTAGATCTCACCCCTGCTTCTTTTTTTCTCTATCAATATTTGTAAGAATGTAGAGGAACATTTCTCTGTACATTTGAGCATGAATTCTACCCATGGACAGAACCAGGCTCTTCTCTCTTTGCCCATGTGATGCATCCTTACTGCACATACTCCTGCAACTGAGAAACCACCTTTCCCAAGCATTCTCAGCTGTGAATGGCCTATCCTGAAATTGGTCCAGTGATTGTCAGGAAGGTGCCCATGGATTTTTCTCCTGTTGAGATGCAGAAACTCAGTTCAGTTTCCCTATGGTTAGAGATCAGTACTGGATAAATCCTGGCAGTTACTATGTAGAAAGCAAGAGTTGGAAAAGTGAAAATATGGGCACCAGTACTCTCTCCAAAACCAAGTGTGGCACAATATCATGCCCTTGTGACCAGCAGAATGAATTCATGGTAGAACTAAGCAAAGTTGTAACAGATTGAGAAACGCCAAGGGTGTGGGCAAAGAGATTTTTTTAGAGATACTTTTTTCTGAAATTTAAGTCTTGAGCCATTGAGATGTATGAAGAAACTTGGACTGGGAGTGTGGATGACTGTTTCTTCTGTATTAAGTCATGTTTGTATTTGGGGTGGGTTTTTTTGTGGCCTAGTGAATGGAAGTGTGCCAGTCTAAAGATGAAGAGGATGATTTAGCTCATGGTGCATCTGTGTATTCAAGACCATTATAGATGCTTGTGAAATAGTTAACTGATTCATTAATCATCTTTCACAGACTTCTGTTTGTCTTGTGTTAATGCAGAAACAAGAAGTTCATGGTCATGGTGATGTGATTTTACTCTCTCTGTTTTTCCCTCAAATCCTGGTTGATTTTCATTATCAAAATACACATCCACAATGTAAAGTCACCCCTGTAACATATTGAGAACACAATCCAGTGTGATGTGGTTGACACTGATTTCTCTTGGCATGACTTTTCTGGATGGTGGGGCTGCTCTTCCAGCATTCACTAGTACAATGCACTAAGTGCTTGTGCAATCTTTTTTAAGTTGTATTCCTTCTTTGGGAGGTACGACCTTGAAACAAATTTCTCTTTGCTGTTGGAGCAGCTGAAGGATGTGGAACTGGCTAGAAGGAAGCAGTTTCTAGGATTTCAGTGGGTTGAAGATGCTGTGGCAATGCGGTGATGTTGTTTCCATGCCGTGCCTGGAAGCAAGGGTGGAGCGGGCAGGGCACAGAGCTGGAGACCTGTGAGCAGATGTCTTTGCTCCTCGGATGTTCTCTCAGGAAGCCTATGCTCTGGGAACAGACCCCCTGCTTAGTGTGTGGGGAGCAACAAGGGATGAATGTGAGGGCATTTCATGAGAGGAATTTCACGATTTCACATAGTTCCCTTAAGCATCCTTCCTGTGGGATTCTTCCTTGACACAGAGTGAAGGAATTCACCCCTTTTGTTACCATTTCCTCTGTGGAAAAACCTCTCATCAGGATCACCATAGTGTAATGTTAACAGAAGCATGAGAGTGACCATCCTGGATTAGACAAGTGCTCTATTTAGTTTCCCATCATGTCTCTGGTGGGGTCCAACATCTGATCTTCAGGGGACATTCAAGGAACCTTACACAAAGCATTTATCTGATAAAATTCTCCAAAGAGGAAATTTTTTTTCTAGTATGATCTAAAATCCAGTATTATTTACTAAGAAACTGTGGGATTGAAAGTCAAGGGAACTAAAATTTAGTTGTCGTCTATGTTTGTGGCAAATGGATATTACATGGTGGAATTAAGTTGCATTGTACTGTATAGTACAGAGAATTTTCTTCTTCTGTTGTGCTGGTAGTGTTTGAGATGAAACCTCACCTTTCTTTGTTTCATGGAGTGCTGCAATTAGTGTTCATCCTAATCTATTTTATAAGTATTAACAATTATAATTTCCCAATGTAATTGAGCCATAGACAAGCTTGCCAGAAATTTTATGCATGTATATCTGCCTTAGATGCTGTGGTTTAGATGTCATTGAACTGCAAAATGGGTTTGGCCTCTTGAACCATTGCAAGGGACTTCTCTGTGCAGACTGTTACTGTTTTCTCACCTCTCTATTTTAAATTATTGTGTCTCATTATTTACTTGCTCTTGTTTCGAACTCAGGGCCTTTGTTTATAGCTCTGTTTTATAGGTTTGAATGGGATGAATGGAAAGTCAATTCCTGACTTTTCTTATTATCTTGGAGAGTTACAGGACATCTCAGCTGTAACGACAGAGTTTTGGAAATAATAACTGGCAGCCTTCAGCAAAGTGGAAATCCTTCAAATTTGCTTTAAATTTTCTTTTACATAGTTCCCAATTTTGTTTCTATGCTTACAACTTAATGATTAGTACAACCCCAGATGAATTTGACAGGCCTGAGTTGCTGGCTAAGAAGGCAGGTTACTGGCAGATAGGCAGTTTGTCTATCTGTATGAAAGTCTTCCGATTCAATGCTATTATATTGCTTTAGTTGTCCTGCCAGATAATCTGTAACAAATTTTAAGCATCAAGCTGGTAAAGAAATTCAGTCTGGTCAAGAAAATGTACACCCTTCCTTTATATAGGAATTCTAAATTATTTTTGTGTCAATTTTATTGTACTTGCTTTGTCTTTATACCATATCAATACTTTCCTACTATGCTAATTAATGGGATAAACTTTTCTCCAAAATATTGATGATTATATACTGGGTTCTGTCACAGTGGAATTAGAGCAGAGGCACAGTTCTTGCTGCCACATGTCAGTAAGTGATACGATAGATCCAATGACTCACAGACATAATCTGGATAGAGTTATCTATACTCCTGTAAGCAGCACAGGCTGACTCGTGTGGAGGCATGAAATTATACTCCTGGGTGAATGCCAATGGCTGATCACACAGCATCCCTTTTATTGGGCAGATGATGGAGTCACAACCACTTCTCATTTGAATAGCCTGATCAGGATCTCTATGAAGGGACCAGGACAGGCACATCGAGGTGGAGGGGGATTTGTGCTGAATGTGTCTGAGAAAGTGTTGCTACAGCCTAGCTCTGCTATTACCAGGTCTTGCTGAGAGCAGCCTCGGTGGACCTGTTTGGCTTTTTTTTAAACTGGGCGTTCACTCTGTTGGAGTGAACACCAGACTAAGGTGGACACAACTGTGGTATTTATCTTCTTTTCTCAATGCACACTATATATATGTATGTGTTTGGCCTCCCTGGTGTGGTTTACCAAAGCGACAATCCCACACAGGTTTATAATGTAGGTGTCAGACTGCACATTTGGGTTTCCATTTTCAATTCCATATGCTCAATGGAAAATAAAAAGTTTGTTATGACTGGTTTTATTTCTTCTCTGTAAGTATGTTCTCCTTGTATAGCCAATAAAATGAACACCTTCATCAGGCTAGACAATGGCAAAAATGTTCATTTCAAATCCTGAGTTTCTAGAGATGTTAAAACTTGGTGGATAAAACAAGAAACCAAATTTTTTTTTCTCTCAGGTTTTCTGACCGTTAAATTTTGAAATTTATTTTCAATTGGCATTATATTAAGTGCCTATGCTTACCCATGGAAGTCACCTGGTGACTTCAGGGCAGACAGGATATAATCTTCTGATGACCTGGTAAAGCAAGTGCCTTCAAGCAGATCTCACAGGGCACAGCACACTGAACTGCATGGCCTTGGTTGCCCAGGTATGATGGGAAATGTTAATAATTTCAATTGGTAGTAACTGGAATGAGATTTATTTCAAATAACCAGCTCAGATTTCAGTTTGTTTAATTTCTGCAACTAAATTTTTAAATGAACAATCCCCCCCCACCCCTAAATGGCTTTACCACAGGCTTCTGTAAATGCAATCTGACTTAGCTAGGGCAAATGCTGGCAAAAATTTGGCAGTTATTGGGGAATTATGTTTTTGTTTACAGTGATTGACTTTATTGGCATAATAGTGTGTACTATTCAGAAGTGTTAATGAGGTGTTATCAGAATTGTACTTGCACTATTTGTAGCAACTGGGTTTTTTGCTTTGCCTCTATAGCATCTAATCATATACCAGTATGTGTATATACATCTAGGAACAGCAAATGCATAGAGTGAGTAAATAAATTATCACTTGCTCTGAGATGTAGAACTAAAAGGGGAAGGACACACTTATTCAAATACCTTTCTATGCCTTTGAAGGCCTTTCTTGAGCAGTAGAACATCCATTTGCCTTGCTGAATGATTTTTAGTTCTAAGGCATGGAGTCAGGGTCAAGGTTTTTAGTCTCTGCCCTACAGTCATCTAATCTACTGTGATAAACCTTATGCTGTTCAGATTCTATCAAAATGCATATCATACAGCTGCCCAGCTTTCTCATCCATTAATCTATCCATTTCTTTGACTGGCTGTTACATCCTAATGGTACTTTAAATTCCTAAATTATAATTGAGATTGATCAGATTAAAGCATTTGTTCCACAAATCACTTAGCATGTATTGTAGAACATCAAACTGGATAATTGGAATGTCCCTTCTGGACCTGAAAGGGATGAACCAATGAATTGATCATTTTTGTGCATCAATGTGTACTTCATAAATAAATAGCATCCAATAATTTCCTTGATCTTGAATGCAAACGAGAAGATATTTCAGTCACAACAGAGCTATGTGAAAGTGATGGATCTGTTAAGGGAATGATACAGGCTGAGCTCCTACTTCTACTCTGAGAGTGCTTCTGTTTGCCAGCTATGTACTAGCAGACATGGTGCCTCTCTTTGCACAGGAAACAACAGGAAACAGGGACAAAACTACCTCACAGTCCAAGGGCCTATGTCTCTTAACACTTGTATATCCCCATGGCCCTTAATTGATCTGCAAAGTTCTGCTTTGATAGAAATAGTGGTTGCATTTTGCTGCTTCAGGTCATGAGTTTGCTCATCTGGACACTTGTCAACATCAGCTAGGGGCAAAGGCATGCCTCCTGCTCTCTCACAGTTAAGCTGTCCTAATTTCTGTTCTGCAGGCTTCAGGTGTGAAGTTTGGATTTGCTTCAGAGAAGTGGTGTGAAATTAGATGTATGAAGGACTGTGAGGTTTCCTTTAGAATGACATCTAGATGACATCTGAAAGACCTGGGGATATTGCTTTGAGTCTCGGGGTGGCTCTTGGTTTGGTGCTGTAGGTCTTCCCTGGAGGCTATTTCTAAGTACAGGCAATGGAGATGATGCTTTTACCCCTGGGAGCAGGAACCAGACCACTCTGCCTGCTTTGCCTGTGCCTGAGCACCAGAAACCCAGGTGACGTAGATGAGATAGAAGAGTGTCTTCTTCCAGTAGCAGTTCTTCTCAGCCACCAGCAGCCACAGAAGTAGAAAGCTTTATTATCCAGGGTGATCCCTTCTCCCCCTAGTACTGTGGTAGGACCAGGCCAGACAGTCACATTTCAGCAAGAAAAAAAGAGAAATTTTTTTTGCAATCAACACCCAAATTTTGAGACAACTTTGCCTAAAATTCTCCTGTCTTTATGAATGGAATTATTGATGTTCATGAGAATCTCAGTGTTGATTGAACTAGAAGGACCGGTTGGCCAAGATTCCTTCTTATGGTCAGATGTAAATCAAAACTTTGAGTGAGAGTTGAGTCAACTCTTGAGAGTTAACAACAAGTTCATTCTCTCTCTCTCTTTTCTTTTTCTTTTTTTTTTTTTTTATTGGAGTAATTTGGTGTAATGATGTAATTGGACTTATTATGGATGGGTACAACTGTTTGAGCAAAAAATTAATTATATTTAGAGAATATAACAGAGTATTTATAGAATGTCCTGAAGTGCCTTTAAAAGAGATGGTAATACAATAGCCTGTCAAGAATAGCTTTGAAAAAAAATAATTATTGATATCCCAGGTTCCTTACAAAATGGAGTAAAGCTGTATATCCCATATGAGGTTAGCTGGTGGCCATGTTCTGATTAAGGTGCTGCTGCAGATCAGAGTCAGTTCGTTTTCACTGGAGATGCACTGAAGGTCAACCCACTGGGTACCACCATGTTCCTTAACATTTCGTCCGAATTCTGCAATTGCTTATTAGTTGCACACATGTGGGTATTCCCATTCCCTTCAATGGTATGACTCATAAGGAAATGCTCATAAGCAAGAGTAAAGTCCTGGACTGCATTTGAACTGAATGACCCACGTTAAGGATCACAGAGAGGTGAAGATCCTATAAGGAAATCACATGCACCTTCTTTCCAGTGCATGAGTGTCTCCTACAAAATGCTTTTTTGCTGAATGTTGTTTGAATCAGGAGGAAATTATATTTGATGATAAAAACAACAAAGGATCGGTTATGTTTAACAAGCCTTAAAACACGTGTAAATCCAACAATGACTGAAACAATTACTTCATGATGGATAACTTTATTGCTCGCAGATGGCACTTTAAACCCAGAAGGTCAGATTCTTTGTATACACTGAAGTTGCAAAGATAAACTGATCACTCTCCTTATCCTCTGATTGGGCAGGTGAAAAAACAGTCAACATGTTGAGGATTACTGGGGTGACTGGAAGACAGTCACAGCCTCAAGTTATGAAAAAGATGTTAGAAAGCCATCAAACCTGTTAACTTTAAGGAAAATTATGATAACTCCTGATATTGTATTTTTTTTAACTAAGCCATAAAACTAGCTTTTGAGTTGACTTTCTTTAGTCTAAGGTAGCAGAAATACACAGTGTATGAAAGAAAATTTAAAAGTAGAAGCTGGAAAAATCTGAATGGGAATAATAATCCAGAACATGGTCCCAGTTTTGGGTTCATCATATCTATAATTTTTAAGAGAAATCAAGATTTAGCAGAAATCAGTAGAAGGTTGATAATTTGTGCGTGGTTACTCATTTGTCTGTAGAACTGGACACTCACATCATATTGAAAAAATATAAGCATGTTCATTTATCTTACCTTTTTTCATGATTTGTGATCAGTGTTTTTGGTTAATAGAAGATTCAAATTTTTGTTTATTTCATTCAGGAGAGAATCAGCTTTTTTACTGGGCAGAATACAATTGAAAAAAGTTGGTTTTTTCTTGCCTTGCAAATTACAGATTACTCTCTGCTTTCTTTAAAAAAATATTTGTCCTTCCCTTTACTTTGCTTTACTTCCCTTACTTTACTTAGAATGGCTAACTTTAGCAATCTAAATTAATGTTTGCTCATTAATTAATTAATAATGTTGATTGACTTTCACATCTATCTAATAAGCCTTCCAAAACAAACAAAATATGCCAAAAAATCACCTCTTTCTTCATGATGGGAGATTCCTCAGTTATCAGGATTAATTAGTTCTCTTGTTGTCACATGAAAAGAAGTTGCACCCCCCAATGTAGGTCAGTGTGAGGGTAGGCTGCTGATGGTCGCCTAGTGACAGGCACAATGATAAGCGAATGTGTCCTGTTGAGCCATGACCCTTCAGAAAAGACAGTGTCAAGTGAAATGCCCACAGAAGGTACATAAAAGGCATAATCCACTTCTAAATATTGACAGTAGGAATTTCCCTGCCATTCTCCTTCTTTTTTCTTTTCTGGTAAACACATCAAACTCTATTGTATTCGTATGTTGCATCAGTTTTGAAGCATTTAAAAATGTAAAGAAGCTAATGACCCATGAATAGATAGGATGTCAAATAAAGTTATTTTTCTTCGAGACTTAGCATCCCACCAGTAAAAGCATTGTCTCACATACTTGTAAAAGCAACAATATTGGCTTGAAATAAGACTTCAGCTTTTTGTTAGTGAAAAACTAAATAAATGAATATATAACGAAGCTGCTTTGTCTTGCCAAATACACTGACATTTAGTCTTGAATGTTAATATGTTTAATTACTGGAGTTAAGTGTCTAAAATGTACTTGAAATCAATGATGAAATACTGACTTGTATCAAGGGGAGCAGAGTTAGACAAACACTAAACATTCCTGAAGAACCCACCCACAATATTTACAAATACTGTGCTGTCTTTCGGATATATGTAATTTGTGTGAAAGGGCAAAAGCTTGAGTATGTATCCAGTATATTTGGGCTTCTTTTTTGCCTACAGGATGGGGTGAGAAGGTAGGTGTTTTTGGGTTTTTGTTTTTCTTTGATTTTAATAACTCTGAGGCAGATTTTCTGACATACAGGCTTCCAGGCTGCATTGTCTAGTATGCTTAAGACAGATCTTTAGATTTTGATGCCTTTGTTTATATCACTGAAGAGTTATGAAGAGAAAAATTTGTAACATTTATAATGGTTTCTTGCCTGTCACCTTTGGCAGACTTTGAAAACAACAGCAGCCCACATGCCCAGGGCTGGTCTCTTGGTTGCAGCGTGGGTCAGGTGTGGGCATGGTGCTGCATGGCTGGCTTTGCTCCTGAGCTTGGTGCTGGTGCCAGTGCTGAGCAAAATGGAACTCTCAGTACCATAGGCATGAAAAGGCACTGCAGACTTCTCCTCCTACTTGCTGTCAACACCTGTCACACACATGGATTTTTCCACTTTCCCACAAGTTTTACAATGGAAGCAACAACCTATATATTGCTCTCTAGTAACTAGTTCTAGTGTTGCAGCTCTAGCAGCTGGTCTTTGGTCCCAATGGTTTCCTCTGGCAGACCATTAAGTGATGGTTTTTTCATACATATTGAACTGTTTGTAAACATTGTTTCATACTTCCAGCTTTTCAAGAGCCTGAAATAAGGAGCAGTTCAGGACAGTTTGAGATCAAGTTTCCCCCTTGGGAAAGATTTAAAGAACAAGATTCTTAAAGCTGGATATAAACACTGTCTTCTTGGGAGAGTATCTGAGCCTGCAATTCTGGGATGACAAGAGGAATACAAATGAAATGCCAGAGGATGGTAGTTTCACAAAATGGTCAGATTGTTTAGTTGGAGGACATTGGCAAACCCTTTCAACCGGAGTGCCTGGGTTGCTCCCCAGGAATCTGCCTAAGCCCTTGCAACATCTTATCTCAAATTCTCAGTGATTAGCTTCAGGGACATTATTTCAGAATGGCATATGAGTAGACTCATAATCTGTAAGCATTAATGGGAGAGTGTCCCATAAAAGCACAGTGCACACTTTGGAAGAACCAGTACTCAGAGTTGAGAGCCATAAATCGTAGGTAAGAAAAATGTATGTTTGCAATATATCATATAACAAATTGCTTCGTCAAAGATTTGCTGCATCCTTTTCTCCCCTCTTAACAGTTGGCAGAATATATTCATTTCTAGTTAGAAGTGTGATTGTCTAGACATATCCAGAGGAAGTCTATGTATTTGTACAGTCTCACCATTCAGATTTCTGGTGTTACTTGTGGTTCAGTCCAGAAGACCTCTTTATTCTGAAAATTTGTTATGCCCTTGCTTGAAGCTTGTTCACGTGAGCTATAATTTAGTTTACATCTATGTTCAAGTGTATCCTTTAAATCTTGTTTTGAATATGCATGGATGATAGTATATATAGGAAAAATACTGAAGCCACAGCTTCAGTACAGGGCTAAAAAGAAAAATGCAGATAAGTGTAATTAACTTAGACATGAAAGGTTAATTAAAAGTTAGTTAATGCCAACAGTTTACATTTCCTAAATTGCTAAGGAAGAGAAAAAGACTGCTGAACACCTGTAGCAAACAGTTTTGCAGACTTAATCAACCATTTGCTTTTTTCATGGATTGTGTTCTGTAGCCCCAGAAGGTGATTTAGACCTCTTGTCTCCACCAATGTTATAGGGAATCAGTATGGAATACTTACTGATAACTGCAGCACAGCTGGCTCCCCAGACTCCCCAAAACTGGCAAATGATGACAGTATCTCTTTACTTTTGTACAAGATCTTTGTATTTTTAGCATCTCTCCCCAAATGTGGAGACTTGGCTTCTCAGCCGTTCTCAGACTGAAGGAATTCAAGTCCACATCTCAGAACAAAGTTTTGATATTCAGCCTCTAATCTGAGGCTACATCTACTGCTGGATGAAATCTGCTGAATTTGGAGCAGCAATTGACTTTGGAGAATGTAGTCAAACTTTAGTAATCAAACTCAGCTAGAACTGGTTTCCAAAAGTGCCTTCTCTAGCAAACAAAGGAGAGAGGTGTTTCCAATGGGTGATCCATAGCTGCCAAATAAGGTTCATAAGTTTCTACTATGTTTGATGGACACAGTTGTTCATATCTGGGTGTGTCAGGGATCTCTTGAAAGGACTTAAAGTTGCTAAGCTCAGACTGTACTTTCAGTTCTGGTGGAAATATCTGCATTACCCTTGTTTATGTGATGCTGCTTCTCCTGTACGTTGACAAAATAATATATTCTCTTAAAGCAAAATGATCGGGAATACTCGCTGCTCCTCTCTCACAACACTGAAATCTTCACAATTGCACTTGAGACCAGATCAGACTAAAACTAGTTTTCAACTTTAACTGTTTAAAAATACTTTGTTATGTTTCTAGCTTCTGGAACACTTTGCTATTAGTGTGAGGGCAATGGGATGGATCAAGGATTGTTTCTTCTCTAAGGCATGCACTTCTGTCAGCTTGCCATGAAAGCTTTTGTGGCCATAGCCTATTATGGGGCAAAGATAAAACATATCTTTCCAACCAGCACCTACTGACTTGATGAGAACTTGATGAGAGGGAAGATCTGGTGTTCCTTTGGTCTTCTGACCATGGGGCTTTTTCATGGTCTTCCTAAGAATTGCCTTCACATGGCCTTTGCAAAACCTACCTGGATGTTTTCAAGTGTCATAAGCCACCTCGTGTTACATCGATACCCAGGGTTTCACCCATATCAGAATGGTCTAACCATGACAGTATCCTTGCTTTCTCAAATAAGCAGCAAATCTGGTCTGGAGGGTGCCTTGATCTTGTTCTCAAAATTTATTGTAAAGCTCTCCAGTTACCTTTTGACACCACTTCACTGGTAGGAAGCATGAAGCTGTCGAGGGACCATAGGTAACAGTACTGTGAACTTTAGTTAGGAAGAGAAGATCCTTAATCCCCTTTCACTCCTTCCACATCAGTTCCAGCTTTGCAGCAAATTGTTTGAGTAGGATTTCGGTATCTTAAAAGTCCATATGTGGCTCTTGCCATGGAATTGGCTGACTTTTGCCCTTTCTGTTGAAGGGGCTGCCATGGCGGCGTTTCCTAAGAAAATACAGCCGGTGGTGCTTGAGGGCATGCTTCCTTGGTTAGATGTGTAGCCACAAGGTCCTGAACTTTCTTCATGGCATGCTCAGTGAAAAATTTGAGAGCAAAGTCATTGACTGATAGCTTTCATTTCTATTTTCTTTCCTGAGTAATGCTGCTGGAAGATTACGTGAGTCCTTAGTCAGGACAATGGGACTTTGCTCAGAGGAAGAGAATTTGTGGGGTTAGAGGGGCACACCAATTTCTTTTCTTTTCCTTTCCAGTATAACATCATAAATGTGAGTGTACTGGGAGCAGAATGGTTTGTCATTGTTAATGCTTTGGTTTTTTTCTTTGTTTTTCTAGGATCTAATTCAGGATCAAAATTAAAAGTTCCTGAGCTGAGTATAAATGCCACGCAGCATGTTGTTCAAGTAGGACAGACTTTAAATCTCACTTGCAGGTAACCAAATGACTTGAATTCTGACAATTTGGTAGGGAGATCATACACATGACACTTTTTTTTTTTTTTTTTTTGTAACTGAAATTAGAAAAAATGAAACCTTATGTTGTGGGGAAAGGTGGGGAATGAACTTCAATGTCAATTGTTTAATAGTTCTTTGTTGTTTCTGTTGTTGTTTTTGGAAAACAAGATAAAAGAGAATCCCAGAAATAGCCTGATATAATAAAAAAGAAAGCTTGGGAACTGGAGCTATATAATTGCAGCCCAACATAATTGTTTCTGCTTCCTTATCTGTATTTGCAGGGGGGAAATGGTTCATTCATGGTCTTTGCCTGAAACTCTAAGCAAGGATAGCAAAAGGCTGAAAGTAATTAAATATGCCTGTGGAAGGAATGGGAAGCAGTCCTGCAGCAGTCTGACCTTGAGCAGAACTCAAGCAAGTGACACTGGAAACTATAGCTGCAAATACCCAACAAGTCCAGTGAAAAAGAAGAAGGAATCTACAGTCTATGTATTTATTAACGGTAAGATTAAATTTTTTTAACATTTCTTGGTACTTGCACTTCAATACAGAGAAATGGATAAATAAGGTAGTTCAGCTGTGGATAAATACAGAATTTTGAATTATGTTTTCAACCTTGCAAAACGTTATGATAATTTACCAATTAATGTATAAATCTTTTTTCCCAGAAATTTCAAATACAAATGTTAGTGTTTTATCTGTGAGGAAAAAAATAAATAAAGAAAAAAACCCAACCAATCAGTAAATGGAAGTCCATATGGAAGTGGACTAGAAGTGAATATGTCAAATGGGTATCAGAGAAATCACATCTTACATGATTGGATGTGATGAGATTTCTAGGCAGCTGAAGGATGTCTTTCCAGATCACTGAATTATCTCATGCTGCAGAAAATTATTATTTGCATGTTAAGTCGCATTCAAAAATGTACTCTGCAGTCCATGTTACACAGATTGTAAAAATCTAGGGTAAACAAAACCAAATTAAACACACAATTTGTTCAGCAAACGAGTATTGTGTAATGTATGGGAAGTGCTGGAATTAGGTCAGTTAGGCTATAAAAGAAATTTCTTTCTGATCCTGTATTCTTCCAGGGTATCAATCAGACACTTCTCAGAATAGTTGAATTCTATAGGCAGAACAATAACAGAAGAAATTATAAACACTTTAGGGATTTAATTAATATTTTAGTTTTTCTTGATTTTTACAGAATAAAATTAATAGATTACTGTAACATGTCATGATTCACAGATTTTGAAAGCCCATATTACAGAGAATTTGCAACTGGAAGTTTTCCAAATTATGGGTCTGCTGAGTCTAATGAGTTCACATCAGAGTGAATTACCCTTTGTTTTCATTTTGTAACATGAAGAGTGGGACTGGTGCTGTGAAAAAGCAGAATGAAGTGGACTTCTCACTACAGTGATAGAAAAAAGATAGCTCCCTCCCATTACTTTGTGCTGCTTTATTGAGAATTATTGACTATTTCATGCTGTTCATTCTGCTTTCCTTCATCTGAAATATACTGCACTGAGTGTCTTTCTCATCCAGTTGTTTTTATATGATTCATTGTAAATCCAACAACAGAAGTATAGACAAAGTAGGATATTCATTTAATGACCAACATTTCCTACAGCCTAGGACAACTTACAGTTTTCTTGGATGACTTTTGCAAGTTCCCATCATGGGATCTTCTTAAACCTTCCGCCTTGGATGTCCTCTCTATCTGAGATCTACCCACAATCCTCTCCATTCACCACATGAGAAGGACCTCTCTGCTGAACCCATTTTATGATATAAGAATGCCTTTACATTCTCTTGGGCTCTTACCTCTTTGGAGTGTTAATTTTTCTGAATTCTGATTTTTTACAAATGGAAGGCACAACCAGTCTTTCTAATTCTTTGCTGCTACCCATGTTGTATATGTCTTGCCTGCATCTGAAAGAGATCCTCAACTAGATGATTGTGAACTTAGGTTATCTGCAGAATTCAAATTGTGATGGAAGAAAAATGTATGATTGCAGAAATACTTTTAGGACAGCCTCTGACCACTCACCTCTGCCCCTGCACCCTGTAATCAATTAAGGAAGACTGCCTGAGTGTTTTGGTTTTGTTGGTTTTTCAGGGATGTTCAGTCATAAATGTTGACATCACTGTTGAAGAGATGGTTAGATTATATTTCTCCTCCTATATTATTTGCAAAAAAAATAGTAAAATGTTTAAGGAACAAACCTGTATCAAGGTTAGGCCTCTTTGACATGTTGATTTTCTGAATTTGACAATCCTTTTGATTGAAAACCAATTTCTTAGTGTTGATTGTGTCCTGGGAAACACATATGAGAGTTAGGGCAAACTATGAATAACGAGGAAGGCTGCAAGGAAACTGCTCATTTAATGCCTGTTGGAAGTGTCACTCTGCCCTAAGGTGGAGAGGAGTATATTAGTCAACCAAAAATTTACAGTTTCAGGAATAATATTTAAGTTTGAAAGAAACAAGATACCAAGTACCAAAACTCACCCTTTCTGATAAGTGTACTGTTGGCATATGGAAAGAAAATACTTTTTCCATTTTGTTGTCTCTCTCTGTTTTCTATCTGTCTCTTATAATAAGTCACTGTTTCTGTGAACATGCATGAAAATTCAATTATCTGTCTCAAGTGGGGTTAAGATGGAGATAACAAAATCCTCTGCGAAGACTACCTTTCCTGAGTTTAGTTTCATTTTGCATGAATTTGTGGGTGTTTAGGAAATAAACATTTGTAAAATCTGTGTCCCTCCTAGTTTTGTATTGTTTCCTGTGGCAGGACGTTGTGTCAGTCCATTTCCCATATTAGCTTCATGTGGATCACTGAGGTGCCTGTTTCCCATGTCTTAGCATGCTGCAGATGAGAACAAATAGTTGCTATTTACAAACACAGAATCCAAATCAGGAAAGTTGATATTGTTTGTACAGGAAGTCATCACTTATTGTTTTAAAAATGTTATTCATTTCCGTAATTAGAGTGATACTGAATATGAACTGGATTAAAAAAAAAAAAAAAGTCCAAAGACCAAACCACAACAAACCCAGTAAGTCCTTTGGTTCAGTAATGAGTGTATGCTACAGCAGAAAATGAGCTTCTACAGACAAAAACAAGATGCAAGACGATAAGAAGGAGACTGCAAGTCCCACATGCCCCAGGATGACTTGGAGCATTTCTGAAGTCCTGTTTTTGGGGATCAAGAAGAGGCAGGCTGGTGACTTGTCTTCCAGGAGCTGGTCCTGACACCACCCTTCTTTCGGCTGGAGAGGTCACTGCTGAGTTGCAGAGTTGCACAGTGTCTCGGCAATTCTTGACTCCACACAGCTCAGGAATTGAGACATTAAGCGAGGGAAATTAATTCTCTTAAGAGCCTTCAACTTTGCTTCAAGAAAACTGATGGCCTGACTTTGCCCATGAACCATGGGAAAATGAAGAAAAGCCTCTGCCAATTTCTCCACTGTCTTGCACACAAAACTTCTCAGAGCTTTGTTTTGTAAGCCAGCTGCAACCTAGTAGTAAAAAAAGTGTGGTGAACACTCACTACCTACATCACAGTGAGGCATGGGGAATTTTCTGCTTGAAAAGAGATAATGATGGAATAAAGACATTTAAGAAATATCAAATTATCAGCAGGCTGTTTTGAAATCTCTATAGACTTCCCTGGGGGACATTACTAAGACTTTTCTTTCTGTCTGCCTTGTCCTTGTCTCCAAGACACTTTTCAGTTGCTGGAGCTAGTTCACTCTCTTAAAAAATGTGTGGTTCTCTTTATTCTCTACTCTCATCATTTCTTTCCTTTGGACAATTGTTCCCATGGTATGACAGAGAAAAACCCTGTAAGTTCTATTACACTGATATGTAGTTAGATACGTTGATATAAATTTAGATTTTTGCAAGACTTTAAACAAACTGTGATTCAAGTTGAAGTGTTGCTATTTTCTGTAATGAAGGCAGTTTTCGGCTAGCAATATGCAAGAGTAACGTCTTAATTATGTTGTAACACAGCATAGAATTCTTCTCTAAGTGAAGCTGTATTTGGCTTTAGGGCATTAGCCCATTTCTTATTCAATGTTCTACCTCTCCTTGTCTGTCCTTATGATCCTGCTGTGTATGTCTTCTGAACACTCAATTTTCCTTGCAAAATGAGATGTTTTAAAATCAGACCTCTAGGCTGAGTCAGTTGTCTATCCTCTTTCTATAGTAAACAGAGAACAAAAAGACCTCATGGTATCTATCACTTGCCACTGACTTTACAGGAAAACTGGAGAACAAGCTTAGAATAGATGTCTTGCTTTGAGACAAATTAAGTCCGATGAGACAAATCAGAGCTGGGTAATTAAAGGTACACATCCTAAGAGTACTTATACACACCAATGCCTAGAATGTTAAACATGTCTACTAGTTGTATGTATTTGGCTTGAGATGTGTCTCAGGCTTGGCAGTCCAAAATGAAAGACTCTAGCACTAAGGAATAGTTCAAAATGTAAGCTTTTGAAGTCTCAGAACGTCTGGGGTTTTGAGCTCTTTTTCAAACTCTAAAGTTTTATGCTGCAAGTTCTGAGTGTATGGCATCTCCTTGGGAGGTCCACTTGCAGACAAATAGCTGGATCCAGCCCCAGAACTGACATGCATTTAAGATTTAGCTGGATTCAGCCCCAGAACTGACATGCATTTAGGATTTAGCTGGATCCAGCCCCAGAACTGACATGCATTCAAGATTTAGCTAGATTGACTCCTGTTATCCTAAAGATACTACTGTTGCAGAACATGGAGGGCATCCAAAGTGTTCTCTAAAAGGGTCTCTTAAGATCGGAAGCATCAAAGTCAAAATAATTTAACAGGTAAAAAAAGGCAGTAAGAAAAAACACCTTGGAAGCTAACAAACAGAAAGAGAGATTTTCCTACTTTTTCTTTATTCTTCTTGTTCACAAATAATGTGCTAATAGAAGAACCTGCCGAGACCTGGGGAACTCTTCCTCCCCTGTGCTTTTTTTTCGCTCTTTGCTTTTGGCACAGTTTTAGCATATGAGCAGTACAGTTTTGGCTTATGCTGTCAGAGTCAATAATATGATAGTGCTTCTGTTATGAAGAGGAAACTAGTTGGAATTAAGCTATGTTGCAGCTGTATCAAGTATGCGGACACATTTTTAGTGTCTAATGAGGTTCCTGTTACAAAACAGAGACCTCTAGGACTTGCTGACGTCCATTGCCTATAATTGCCATGCTTTTGTCATTGTGTGTACATGGATTTCATATCATAGGACACTGTTGAGCAAAGCATGCGTGGACCCCTTGGCAGCATCTAAGGCTACATACCACCTTCTCCCTCAACAAGGCTCATAGCTCCTATTGAAGCAAATATATTTCCAGGATGAATTGTCATAATGGAGAGATACATCTGAAAGAGCACTCCTAATATCTGTTAGCCTTTCTAGGGATTGCTTGCTGAACATAGTAATTGCTCTAACATGGATTTCTTGGCTAATTTGACTATTTTTCCTTAAGATATTGAACTGTGTTTTATTTGTGTTATGGACCTATGTTGGTCACAGCATTGTATAACTAGTCCCAAAGGAAAACAAACCAATCTGGCCTGAAAATCGTTGCACAATTATACTAGCAATGCTTTGTATCTGAATGTGCTCTAGATATTAATTAATAATAACAAAAGTCCAGGTAAAAGAGAAAAAGAAAAAAGGAGGATAATACTTTATATCTTAAGTCTTCCTTCAAGGTTTAGACATGCTTTGTATTTGAAGAGTATTATTTTACAGGCTAAGAAGAGACGAAAGTGGAACAACCTTTGCTTAGAATAAGCAAAATGGATTTCTTTTTTTCTTAAGGAACCTAGGCACCTACATGTGAGCAGATTGAATAAGTACCTTTGCTAGGGCATGATTCATCTCATGGTAAAGCAGATGTCCAAAATGGATCAGATGAGTCCCATTGCAAAATTCCTCCATTCTGCCCAGGGACAACAGTAACAGTTTGGCTCCTACCTCAGTGATAAATGTCTGTATTTTAGTTGTGTAAGTGAGGCTTGAACCACTCTTAGCATGCAAGGTTCTTCTGGAATTCATTCTGAAAAGCCCCAATAAGTTATCTGGGATAAAAGGAGTTAATTAGGATGAATCTCTACAATGGAAAGGGAATTTGGCAATTGGCCCATTAACTTCAATGAAGTCTACATATCTATTCTTTACTAAAGACTTTGGTCCTTTTCACGTGCGTGAGGGAAAAGGGTTTTATGTGAATACGATAAAAATATTTTACCTCTCTTAGCCTGAAAAGAATTTTAACGATGAGGCAAGTGTAAGTAGGCATTTTGGAAGAACTTCATAGGACAAGCTTTCAGAAATTTCAAGGAGCTTAGATTTTCCTGCAGAGACTTTTTTCCTTGCAAATGTATGTGTAAGTCCTCTGAATTACATAGCTCAGATTATTCAAAACAAAACAAACCCAAGAACAGTAGCCAAAGCTTTTGGAAATAATGAACCTCTCCACTTTCTGAATTTGGCATTTCAGTGTTGGCTAATTTAGTTGTTCGTGCAAACCCCATAAATAGCTTAGACAGGTTACTGATACCAGACATAATATTGCTTGTGTTAAGTCTCTTATCAAGTTTTTATCTGGCTGCCAACCAGCTTAGTAAAAAGCTGCTATTTATGTTCTTTAACAATATAGCAAGTGACCTTCATGAATTTGGTGACTTCATGAATGCTCTTTGTGGTTTCATGTTGATTGAAACTGAGAGATATTGTAAGGACCACAGTCAACCCAGCACAGTCATTTATTCCAGGCACAATTTAAAAATACATTAAGCTGAATTTTAAAGTAACCTTTAACATATGGAAATATTCTGGCTGTCCAGCTTTCATTTTGGTACCCTTGCAGGCAGCTCTGAAGAAAAAAAGTGAAACCAACAAAAACAATCAATAATTCAAAAATCAAGTTCAACTCTCTTAGATCTTCCATTCCAAATCCCAATGAAGCTGAACATGTAACTTGGATGTGGTCTTCAAGATAGGTCAGTCTGTAATGTTCATTTTATGTTTAGAGCTTTCTGAACATAAAAGTGAGTGGAGCTGGCCCAAAAGACTGCTGGCAGAAGGTTAGGTCATCCCACATGTGCTGCCAGCCAGCTGTTCAAGGAGGGATGCCATTTACCTTCCCTCAGGAAGAAATTGAGAGGAAAGGTAGCAGGAGCTAGTGGCAACAGCTGGGGTTGTAATGGGATGGAGAGAGGAAAAAAGAAGCAAGGAATGCTATTGCCTGGGGGACAGAAGGATTCCATGTTGTTGGCATACTGTGCCAATGTGGCATAATCTTCCTTGGTGCTGCTGTGTGTTCAGCTTTGCCTGTTACAGGCTGGTAGACCCCACACCAGATTCTGATCTTGAGGCATTGAAAGTATCCCCTTATGGCCTCTAAGTTGGAAGGAGAATAAAATCAAGGGGAATCAGGAAAAGCCTCCACGCTCATTATGAAAACAAAACTGTGCTAGGAAACATGATGCGTATTTCTTTTAATCAAAAGCAGGAAGACATTTGGAGCACTTGGGGCCACCAATTGCCCTCCAGCCCATGGCGGAAGTCCCCGGTGATGTCAGTGGGAGCTCTGCACGCGAATAGCTGGGGCACGGAGACGCCTTGGCGTACCTCTGCAGGGAGTGTACCAAGAAAGGCTGTGACCGACCTTCAAAGCCTACCTAGAGCAACCAGGGTGCTCAGCTGACTTTTACAGAGCACTTTGTGGACTTCTCCAGGCACAAACGTGCATTTCCATTGAAGAAGAAGAAGAAAGAAAAGCCAAACGTGGTGTTTTATACTTGTTTCCTGTCCCTGTCTTCAGATGGGCAGGAATCCTGTGAGGTCTGAGCTGCACAACCCCCACTGCCTCGATATTGGCATCAGTCAGTGGTGACACTCTGTCTGCAGACAGCACTTGTAGTCCGCGGAACAGCTCTTCCTCACACTTAAAATGATCTGGAGATTATGATACAGGAAGCTACTTTGCAAAGCTTGCTGGTTTTGAGCAGGAGCTCTTAATTTCGTGACAAAGACAAATGAGACTTTGGGGAGTAGTAAATCGGTTTGTCTGGTGATATTAAGGGGCAGGTGACCTCTTCTGTGGCTGCAGCCCCTGAAACAAAAAAGGTTCTTCTCCCCATGCTACACACAGGTTCATTCTTGGTCTATCCTTGAATTGCACTGCAGAGGAAATGTCAGCCTAACAAGTCCTTAGGGCATTTTTTATTACATATGCATCCTCTATTACTCATAAGTTCCTTTTGCTGTCTCAGTGGACATTTAATACCTACTATTAAATAATACTTTGTGGATTTCATTTCAGAAAGCTTGTGTAACAGCTTCATTAAACCTCTTTACATTTGAGATACTCTACCTTACAGAGTATAAATTAGAGTAGAATTTGTTTCTCTTCCTGTTTGATGTCTCAAACAAAAGTATTATTGCATATAATAAGAAAAGAGGATTGTAAGGGCAGAACAGCTTGATGACACTGGGAAGTGCATATCATACTTTTGAATGAGATGCAAAACTAATGTATTTGAAGAAGTACTTGAGTGAACACAGGTCAACATGCAGAAGTCTGGGACCAGAACACTTGAATAAGTATTACAATTTGAGGATTTATAAGGGATTGGTTCTTGCTAGCTTTACTGATTTCTTATCCAAGTAAGACTTCCATTGTTATTTGTAAGATTTTTGACTGAGTGAAAATAATGGGATTTGCCTGAAAAAACATCAGAGCTGTAGATAAGCATGGAATTAAGATCTGAATGTTCCACTTTTTTAGGAGTTAAAAACCAAACCTTATGTGAATTTGGAGGTAGTCTAGCTGCGATATGAGTCAAACTGAACCTTCAGATCTGAACACCTGCAAAGAAGATTTGGAGCTAGAGACTGTAGCTTGAACCCCTCTTTGTTAAGTGGTCCAAACAATAGCAGCAGCAATGTTCCTTGTTCCCAGAGCAAGCTATTTATGACAATGCCCTTTGTTAAAGGGATTGTTCAAGGGATGGTAAATTACTCTGCCAAGCTTTAGTTATTGAGTCAAGAGGAATTAATGTTTTCCTGGCATTTTCATTTGCCTTGTCACTTAAAAAAGAGACACATAGCTATTGTGATAATGGGAAGGAGGAGAAGAATTAACTCTTGGTAGTCTGTATTCTCAGACTGGAAAATACGGCTGGATTATCACAGTAGATTTTTACCTGGTGCAGCCAACAGGAATTTTTCCTATAAATTTCCTTGCAGACAGCAGGAATATGTACTTCTTAGCGGTTTCCTGATAAGTGAATTTCAGCTCACTTCTCATATAATTACTTTTCCTGGTGATAATAAATAGAACTGCCATGAATTAGGCCTATAGCAGTAGAGATGTTGCTGTAAAGGGGAAAAATGGACTTCAACTGTCTGGAAATTTAAAGGAGATCTCAAGATATTGATATTGAACGATAAATACTTATTTTTATAAATATTTATAAATATAATATTTTTAAATATTTAATAATAATTTGCTGAACATGTTTAGACAAAAATAAACAGAAGATGGATTTCAGGACTTAGTTTAGCTTTTGTTATGGACAGGGTTAGTCTGTTCTTTCAAGGCTGTGTGCACTGTTACAATTTCCATACACTGTCTTAAAGTTTCAGATATTAACCCATGTTTTTTCCTTCTCCTGCAGATACAAGCAATCCATTTGTAGAGATGCACAGTGATATACCTAAAATAATACACATGACTGTGGGAAGAGAAATGATCATCCCATGCAGAGTCACAGCACCAAACATTGCTGTTACTTTAAAAAAGGTACCTCGATCCAAGCATGCTCTGAAAGTGTAAATATAGATGACGTTTTTTGTTTGCTTGTTTGTTTACAGCTACTGTAAGGTTTTTGAAATATTTTAACAACTTAATGTTTCTTATGCAACATTTCTTGGTGTCAGTGTGTGCAGAAATATTTCAACCCTGGAGGCTTTGTTTTGTATCTCATGGCAGGGCTTCATCAAATCTCCTACACTGAGCGACAATTTTCTGAAGAAACTTTGCATACTACTTTATTAAATCCTCACTGACAAAGGTTTCTTAAGCCCAGAAGGGAATTTCTCGTTAGGAGAAAAGATTTCCTCCCACCTCTTCCTCTGACCTTCCTCCCTTTTCCTCTTCTGTCCTCTGGAACAGCCAGTAAGTGCAGTCCCTGGAGACTTGCTCGGGCTGGACAAGGATCTCTGCAAGCCTTTGCCCTACCTCACTCCCACCAGTGCCTTTGCTGCTTCCTTTTACACATAAAGAGATGGCTTCTCTTTATGGGGAAATTTTGCAGGGAAACAGCAGAGTTCGATGTGGTAGGACTAATTTTAGAAAAAAAATGGACATTTTTGTGTTTTGGGAAAAATATTTATTTCCTAGGTGCCTTGAGGGTTATATGGACAACTAACTGAACTATATGTATGTAGTAAAGTACCTGGTACCAAGACAGAGAATGGGGCATTTTTTAAAGTTCCAGAGTTTTTTGCTTAAAAATTAGGTGGAGGTGCCTGTGATGTTTTGTTTCTAAATAAAAGGAGTTCTGTACATGGTGGCATGAAAGTTGACACTGTTAAAAGGAAGAGAAATTTTTATCTTTATGAAATAATATGCAATTGCCAAACAATACCACCATAAGATGCTTATCTAGTTCAATACAAGTCTTTTGTTTCCTCTTGACTGCAGAGTTTTACACCAGCCATAGATTTGATTCTGTGTTTTGTCTTGACCTGGAAGTTTACCAATTCTACACAGTGCTACTTTGCTAATATAGATACTGATTTTTCTTCTTGGTTTTCACCTGTTAAACCCCATGAAAGAAAGGAAAATGTAAAGAAAAGAAAGTGACCTGACCCAGGATATTACCGTATGTGTGTCTATGTATACGCACACACACACACACACAGACACACAGTTATCCTGCAAGAAGATGCACAAGACTGTGTGGCTATTGAATCAAAAGTAAATGAGGCTTAGCTTTCCATAGAGGAAATGTTGTAAAGTGGGAACTTATTTGGGCACTGTAGTGTTGCATCTGAAGTCTCAGCATATTAAATTTCTAACTAAGAAAATTCCTGTCAGGTTTCTGTCCTATTAAACAATATTAAAAAAAATATTTTTCTTTATTCGGAGAAGATTGAGACATAGCTACTCTTTTTTTAATATCACCTTGCCTTTTGCTTGGCATTGTGGTGTAAGACATACATCTTTACACCATCAAAAACAGATGTAATACTCTCAGAAGGAGAAAGAGAAGGCGGAGCCAAGTCTTGAAAGAAAGGATTAGTTGCTTACATGTTTTGCATTCCAGGAAAAATAAAATGTGTTCCGTAATTAATCCCAGAATTTCCTGAAGCATGTACGCTACAGTGCATTACATCATATCTTACTTTATTTATCATCTGTGACACCCTTATATGAAGATTCCAGCAAGGTTGTGCTCCCACAGCAATTAAGAGACGTGTTAAATGTATTTCACAGCTGCAGGCATACTACTCCTAGAGAAATGGCAAGAGCTATTTTATGTTTTCCATCAATAATAAAGGAAGAAGTCGGCGTCCCCAGAATCACCAAATCACAGAATACGCTGAGTTGGAAGGCACCCACAAGGATCATCAAGTCCAATCCTTAGCCCTGCACAGGGCCATCCCCAAAAGTGACACCATGTGCCCGAGACTATTGTCCAAATGCTTCTTGAGCTGTCATACTTGGTTCTGTGACCACTTCCCTGTGGAGGCTGTTCCAGTGCCCAACCATCCTCTGTGGCAAGAACCTTTTTCTAATATTCAGCCTAAACCTCCCCTGACACAACTTCAGGCCATTCCCTTGGGTTCTGTCACTGGTCACCACAGAGAAGAGATCAGTGCCTGCCCCTCCTCTTCCCCTCACAAGGAAGTTGCAGACTGCAATAAGGTCTCCCCTCAGTTTCCTTTTCTCCAGGCTGAACAGACCAAGTGACCTCAGCTGCTCCTCATACAGCTTCCCCTCAAGGCACTTCACTATCTTCATTTGGACACTCTCTAGTAGCTTAATATCTTTTCTATATTGTGGCTTCAAAAACTGCACACAATATTCAAGGTGAGGCCGCTCCAGTGCAGAGCAGAGAGGGAAATCCCCTCCCTTGACCAGCTGGTGATGCTTTGTCTGATGCCCCCCAGGACATGGTTGGCCCTCCTGGCTGCCAGGGCACTGCTGACTCATATTCAACTTGCCGTCGACCAGGACCCCCAGGTCCCTTTCCAGCGTCTCATTCCCCAGTCTGTATGAGTATCCAGGGTTGCCCCATCCCAGAATCTGGCACTTCCCCTTGTTGAACTTCATACAGATGGTGATTGCCCAGTTTTCTTATTAGCTGAGGTCTCTCTGCAGGGCCTCCCTGCCTTTGAAGGAGTCAACAGCTCCTCCCAGTTTTGTGTCATCCGGAAACTTGCTTAGTATCCCTTCCAGTCCTGCATCCAAGTAATTTATGAAGGTGTTAAAGAGCACAGGGCTCAAGATGGACACTAGTGACAGATTGTCAGTCTGATGTTACCCCACCACCCACTATTACCTTGTGCTCGATGTGTAAGCTAATTGTTCACCCATCACATGATGTATTTATGCAGCTGGATTTATGTGTGCTGGATATCTTGTCCAGAAGAATCCTGCGAGAGACCATATCGAAAGCTTTACTGAAATCCAGAAAGATTAAATCAACTGGCTTTCCTTGATCGACTATGAGGGTTACCTTGTCATAGAAGGAAATCGTTTGATAAGCAGGACTTTCTTCTCATGAAGCTGTGCTGGCTGTGACCAATGATGATGATGTCCTTCAGGTGTTTTTCAACACCTCCCAGGATAATCTTCTCCGTAACTTTACCAGACACTGAAGTGAGACTGACAGGCCTTTAGTTTCCTTGGTCCTCCTTCTTGCTCTTCTGGAAAGCTGGGACCTCTCTGGATTCCCAAGACTACTCAAAAATCACCAGGAGAGGCTTTCCAATGACATCAGCCAGCTGGGATAAGTCCCATCAGGCTGCATAGACTTGTGAGGATCCAGCTGGAGCAGCAGATCCCACACAATTTCAGGGTCATCTGGGAGCTGATCATTCTCACAGTCTTGGTCCTCCAGCTCAGGGCACTGAGATCCCCTTGGTCTGTCATCCATGTTGAAGACAGAGGTAAAGAAAGTGTTGAACACCTCTGCCTTGTCTCCGTCTCTCTGAGATGATAATCCTCATCCTGTAAAGGGCCAATGATCTTTCTAAACTGCCTTTTGCAATTAATATATTTGAAAAAAACTCTTTTTATTGTCCTCCACATTTCTGGCAAGCTTGAACTCCAATTGAGCTCTGACCATACAAATTTTCTTGCTACAGTGGCAAGCAACATCTCTGAATTCTTCCCATGTAATGCAGTCCTCTGGAGCTGGAAAAAAAATTCCACCATTAGAGTCATTAGGTTCTTCATTCTATGTGGTCAGGAAGTAAAAATATGAAGTATATTTTTTCCAATCTCTCTCTTCTGGAAGGACTCACTACAGGTGTATGAGCACTGCCTCCAGCATTCCTGTGCATTGCTACTTCTTATTTTTAGTGGACTAATGTGGGAAAGGTTTATTATCCATCTTCAACACTCAAATGATTTTTTTTCCATCTTTACCTTAGTCAACTCTTTTGAGATAATGTGTTGTTCTCACTTCCAGGCTGAACATCTGTAAAAGTTGTATTTTACAGCATGGCAATCACATACGACATAGGAGGAGGATCTTCAAAATTCAAGAAGCTAATAACACAGATTGGGAATTGGGGATGGAGGTTTTAATTCCTATTTCAAATTCAGCCTTCAGATCCTGTTATAACCTTTGTCTGCAACAACTACTGTCTGTGTCTCTTCCTCATCATATGAAGACTGTGAAATCAATTGATAGTTTTGATCTAATGCTTAATACCTTGATATCCAGAGCCTCTCAAACCATCATTCCTATCAATACGATTCTGGCTGCCTCATTTAAGATCCCTAAAATAAGATAATCCTTACTGCAAGTAAGGTGTGTACTTCTCTTACCTCTTAATTTGCTTTAATCTTACTAAATGAAGAAAGAATCAACTTTTGGTACAATGGTTTGATTCCTCTGCTTATTCTCCTTCTGGATTGTCTGTCATAAAGTCAACAATGACATTCATGGGAAGAGAGGTAAATAAGCTTCAGCATAAAGAATAAAAAGAGGAAAAAAACCCAGGGATGTTGCAAGTCATGCAGTCTGAATTGTTAATAATGCCACCTCATTCTTCCCAAATTGGCGGGAAGGGAAGCATGAAAGAAAAGATAGGCATTCAAAACTCTAATGTACACTTTTACTAAGCTTTTAGTTAGCTCTTTTCAGTAAAATCTACCTTTGGAAATGTGGGGAACCACACCTTGTCTATGCACTCTTGACCATATGTATGTACCCAAACCTGTGTGGTAGTTGAGCAAGTTTCGAACTGGCTTCCCATCAAATCTCCAAAGCTCAGCGAAAGCCTTTTCCTTCCCTCCCCCTTTAGCCAAAGGGAAAAAAACCTATAGAAACTGAGAGAAATTGAAATCAACCAAATTATATAAAAAATATATATTTACATATATTTACAATTATATATACAACTTGAATATATTGTACACACGATAGGGAGCTCTTGAGGGGGAAGAAAGGGATTAAAAAAACTAAAAAAACCCCAAATATCCTTCAAATATACCCTGTTAATAGAAAGCTAGCGAATAAATACAAAAAACCAAATTTAATGCTCCCCTGAACGCGACAGCAGAACTGTGTGAGGTACCAGCCAACTCCCCACGCCTTCCGAAGGGACCAGAGATAATGGCAGGTCCAAGCAGGCAGGCCCCGGCCTATACAAGCAAAGACCATCTGTGGAGAGACCTGTTGTCTTCAGCCACCGGAAGAGAGAAGAGAATGAGCTCTCTTATCTACGCCTTATTTATATGTTGTGTTGCATTAAAGGATGATTTGGAATACTTCCTTAGATTTCTGATCCCCGTTGCTAAGGAAGGCCTAAAAAATCCCAAAGCCAACCCACTACAGTAGTACTGTGTTAGTGCTGCTAGGTAGCAAAAAGATTTAGTGGTTGGTGCTGGGCAAAGAAGGAGGCACAGCCTATGCCAAAAGAAACTGAAGTTTAGTTTGAAACAAAGAAGGTAAAAGGCCAGGACTGCACTGGCAGCCACAGTGATGTGGTTCATGCAGATAAGTATGTAGACAATAAATTCCATGTTTACTGCAGCTGTCACAACAAACTGGTTCTTTGAATGCCTCTGATTTGCTGCTGGTACCCATCTGTAAGCTATTATTGCAGCTGAATTTATCCTCTGCTGCTTCAGTGGAAACCTCACTGTTCCGACACTTCATAGGTTTTCTACACCTCTTTGTGATGACCAAATGGCCAAGTTTTTGACAAGGCCCTGAACTACATGGGTCCTGCTCTGCACAGGTGCAGAACCAGATGATCTCTAGAGGTCCCTTCCTACCTGAATTATTGTGTGATTCTGGGATCCTCTGTCCTTTATCATCCATGCAGTGATCAGCATGGTGATGATGCCATGCCTCTAGTTGAGAGCCTGGAAGCTGGTTTAGGGAAGAGCAAAGCAACTCCCGTTCTCTGAGAGTGGAACACAGGACATCTGAACCAGTAGAGTTGGCAGAGGAGAACAGTGTGGAGGAGAGCTGGGTAAGAAACTGAAGCAAGTAAGGAGAGAGGGTAGAGCTGTGAAGGGTTCTGAGGGTGAGCCCCCAGCCACACCCATGTTCTCATCTGAGAAAAAGTCCTGGTATTCCCATCCTCTGAAAGGGACTTGTCATAGTATCTTGTTTTATTTTATTTCATTAAGAACAGGAATGGCAACAGAGCTCTTAAAAGCCAGGATACTGTTGAATGGTAGCTAGCAGTCTGTAATATAATGGGCTTTACTTTGGGGGGGGTTGTGTGTAACACACACTTTCCCCACGATTCACATGCTTATTATAGCACCTTATCAGCTGTTGTAAAGATAAGGAATTCTACCAGAGCATTTTTTGCTCTGTATTTATTGTTTATTTGATTCATCATGCATTTATTTCTTTTGGAAGAAATAGCATGAGATCAGTGAATGTGATCTCAAGGGTAGCTTTCTACATACACTGAGCAGGCAGCATCAAGGATGCCACATTTTGGAGAGAAGCTGTACCACACAGGAAGGAGCTGGACAGCTGTGCTTCCCCCAGCCTCCAACAGCCACCCATGCTGGCTTTGGCTGGAGGAAGGAGAGGGCTGGCCAACACATAAGTCCTCTGCTCAAATAAAGGGGAAGAAAGAGATGAAGGGTCATCATGTGACTGGTGCACAGTGAGAAGTGATGGGCTGCAAGGTGCTTAGTTGATCCAGGGATCTTTGCTTAGGGCCCCAATTCACTTAAACTCTACTCTGTGCCATCTTTAAAAATATCTTATTTTTACCGTAAAAGCAGGTGTTATCAGAGTATAGTCACATCCAGACTTTGTACCCGTGGCTGATCTCTGTGTTACCCAAATGGGGGCATTTATTCCATCAATAACATATAACAAAAAAGCATGAGATTTTGTCTGACCTTCAATGCCTATGTCATGCTTTGCCTTTTCAGGGTTTTCTTTATACCTTATTAATATGGGGCTTAAAGCACAAAGGATTTTAATGTAAAATATAACTTGTACTGCTGACAAAGTGAATGCTTGATCCCACATGGCAATAATTTATTTTTATTTTTTAAATTGTTTGGACAACATAAATGAGAGATGCATCAAATTGAATCCTGGCAGTAATTTGTTAAAACCATGAAATGACAGCAAACTAAGTCCATTTGTCACCTCCATTGAAAAATGGGTATTTGTGTCTCTGTGGTGGAACCAGGATACTTAATTGCAAAGACGAGCACTTTAGCTGCCAACCAGGAGCCAACAGACCAGCAGCCCAAGTGCTGAAGTTAATGATAGTGTCAATCTATTGTGTCATAAATTACATCCTGTTATAAATAATGAAATCTTGGAAACAAATGCAACATTCACATTCTTCACCCAGATTTTTCCTTTATTTTGTGATGAAAATGTGACTTGAAAAACCCGCATCATTAAATGGCATCCTTTCTTCTTTGATTGGCGTTTTTTAGGGTGTTTTTTTACTCATTCCTTTTTATTAGGATACTTTGATTAGAGAGTAAGCATGAGGAGGAGTTGTTTTTATGATGTGTGTTTGACACTTCCAGATTCCACGAGAAACCCTAATTCCTGATGGCAAGGCAATAATCTGGGACAGCATGAAAGGCTTCAGAATACCTAAAGCAACCTACAAATTCATAGGGCTCCTGAGCTGCGAGACAACCATCGGTGGACACACATATAGCACAAAATACCTAACGCATCGAGAAAGTATGTAGCATTCGTCATTCCCTGTCTTTCAGAAAGCACTCTTCCCTGCTGACATTACTAATTTTTCTCTCTTTGTCACATGCAGCCAACACAATTTTCGATGTTCAGTTAAGCACCCCACGTCTTGTCAAGATGCTGAAGGGAGACAGCCTAGCACTTAACTGCACTGTCACTGCAGCCTGGAACACCAGAGTGCAGATGACATGGACTTATCCTGGGGAGGTGAGCACTGTGACTGAAATAAAGAAACCAGAAGTTTCCCACAGATCATGCTGCATCTATCATCCTGGGAGGAATTCTTCTTTGGAATGCTTACCGTGGTTTGCATTCCATCATTTTGACCCTTGCTGACGTGTCTCTCTTAAGGTTCCTTTTTTTTCTTTCTGGTGCTTAATTGAATAAGTAAACATGTTTACACAATGTACTCTGGTTATATTGCATAATCACAAGCGAACACTAGAATTGTTTCATGTCCTGGAGCTTCTTTTCAACTTGATGAAATAATAAAAATTTATCACCCAGTTCCAGTCAGGGACATACTCTTGTGACATAAAGGTTTTCAGTGAGGCTGGCTTTCTCAACTCATTCATTTCAAAGACTGGCAGACAATCAGGCACCCAACCTGAGCATGTTTAGAAAAGATATTATGATTTAGCTAACCAAAATCTCGTTTGTCAAGTGTCACATGCACAGTCCTCTTGTTTTGACAACTACAGGAATGATCTTGAATGTGTTTCTCCACCTCCCATGTTGGGTGCATCCTCATAAATATTTGTCACTTACAGAGTAACTGCCAGCGAGTCCCTGTAAAGCTGATAAGAAATTTGACATTAGCTTAAGATTTACAACTCCCATTCCTTTCATGTCAGTTTGATTTATGCTGATGATTCAAGTCAAGATCATTTATTATGTCACTCATTGTGTCTAATTACAAGCTGAAATTATGATTGCATTACATAGGAAAAATTATTGTAATTATTTATTATATACTGTAACCATTTTCCCTGGCATTTTTTCACCCCCGAAGTAAACAACTTAGCAACAAGAATTACTCCAAATATATTATATTGCTCATTGCTGCCTTACCAAACCCCAGCTGGGCACCACACTTGTGTAATTCTGCTTTGTTTTTATTTTTATGGTAACTGAAGGGTGCTCAGTGTTTATAAGCCACCAACAATGTCCTGGGTTAAATAAACTTCGAGGCCAAAGGTTGAGGGGGAGTTGCAGGAAATAACTCCTCAGACTTTCATTATCTTCAGTTCCACCCTGCCATTCCCTTGCCAAATCTAGTCCATTTTCCATCTGTAGCATTTCCAGAATTCTCCCCTTCTTGTATTAATGTTCTCTTCTTCGTTATGTCTGCTGCCTATGGCACTGAATCCAGGCACCAAACTATGTGCTGCTCTTCATATCGCAGTTTCAGGGATTTTTAGGAGCAAGGCTGGACAATGCAGTGGGGAGTGGGGCATGTTGGTATGGCAGGCTGTACAGAAGGGATGATCTTCCTCTGGAAAGTACTGCTTTGGATGCTATTAAAACTTTGGTGAAGACAGGGATGAATTGCCATATAATGTTGCATATATTTTTTATTGTTGACCCCCTGGAAATGTTAAGCATCTTTTTATTACCTGTTTGTGCTGTACAGAGGGATCTGGGGGTTTTTATTAAGTTATGGTGGCAGTACAGTAAAATGAAAATCCTAATAATCATGAAAATTGGCTTGATTAAGCTTTTTGTTTTTCATTTTTTTGCTTTTGCAGACAAGGAGAAGAGGTTCCGTAATGCAGCGAATTGACCAGAAGAATACAGAGGCTAATATTTTTTACAGCATCCTTGTTGTTGACAAAGTGCGTGATATTGATAAAGGGCAGTACACCTGCCATGTGAAGAGCGGGCCCTCGATCAAAGCTGTTAACACAACAGTCATTGTTTATGGTAAGAAGCGTTGCAGATTTATAGAATACAGAATGATCATATACCAAGGTCAGTCATATGATAGCTTTACATCTTGACAGAAAGTGGAAGTGAATTTGTAGCGTATTCATCATAGGCAGAAAAAGGAAAACAAGGGAGGAAGGGTACTCAGGAGGGAGACCATGTGCCATTTCCTCCACGACTGTTTTGTATTGTTGCCAGCAGACATGTTAATGTTCCATTTGATCGGTTTTGTCTGCTAAATACTGTGATGACGCTGTCTTCAGTCAGTTCTAGCAGATGCAGTCAGTGAAACTATAGTTTTTTGGGGGAAAAAAAGTACAAGCTGAATTTAAATAGAAGAATCCCACTTTCTCTTGTATGGTACTTCATGCTTTGCTGTCTCTGAAAAATTAATAAGATAGAGACACCCTAGCTCTGCATGGAGCAGGGAGCTTGTAGATCATTCAAAAAATTAAACAAGGACGAGATACTGCAAATCATTAATATGGTTTCACAGTGGGAACCTTAAATGAGTTCCCCACAATCTGCCTGGGCCTTCTGTGAAGTCTGGCAATTTCTGGCGTTATTTCAAAAGTATGTGAATTAGGGTTTTTGTGCATTGGGATTCTAGGAGAAGCTACCTTCTTTGTGGCATCTTGTTACAAGTAGGACTATGCAGGATCTTTGGGGAACCACTGGTGTTATAGACCAAGTGGCTGATGGGTGTCCTCTACAATGGATTTGTTCATGTTTGCAGTGGTGTACCTTTTCTCTCTCACCTGGAAGTGCGGACTAAGCACCCTGTGTTGGTATTCTTAGAGAGTATTTCAGTCCATTCTCTCTATTTCAGCTCTGGGAACATAGGATGAATCATGATACCTACTTACTATATTCTTAAACAATTAACTGAAGCTGTCAGAAACTGAGTTTTAGATTAAAATTAAAGTTAGAGAAACTGTAACTGTCAAAGTCAGCCTGTAAACTCTTATTCACATAAGCAACCCCATCTATGGGATACCTATATTAGAAAGAACCTGTGTGAATAAAGGCTTGCAGAATCAGGGTTATATCTTTATAACATGACTTATGTGATTAAACTACTTATTTGTCTTCTGCATGTTATTTTCAATGTACATAGCAAGTGTGAATAAATATTGCACTTGTTTAATAGATATCCCCCATCCTTATGCAATTCATAATATGAGTAAATATTGCATTGTAAATTTGATAGGTACTATCAAAGGGACATTCAAACAGTTTTTCATTTTCGAATCTTTTATTTTGCACAAGTTGGCAGGGGAGGAAAAGATATTTTCCAATGTATTGTATGAATTTTGTGTTCTATTGCCTCTGGTAAAAGCCATCAGGTTGCCAGAGAGTTGAAGATATGGGGCAGAAAAACTGAAAAAGAGCAAATTCCAGCAGGTTCAGATTGTTCTGTGAAGTGACAAAGATTTGTTTGTTTAATGAAACAGCTGTTTAGCAATGATACAGAAAGTTTCTGCCTTTTTCCTTTGCTATTTCTCTGAAGGTCCCTTAAATCCTCTTTGGCAGAATATTTTCTTTTGCAACATTAATTGATTCTTGGCCTGTAGAAGTAGAAAGGTCATCTGATCATCTAGTTCAGCTTCCCACATACCAAGAACCACTTAATCTCTTACATGTTTTTTTCTGGATGAAGCATAATATGAATTTGGCTAGACCATATCTTCTCCAAGCAGATTCATGCCCTGTGAACTGTATCTCAGTTTCTTGTATATTTGTGGTATTCTTTTCTATTTTACAGATCTCTAGGAGGTTAGGCTCTATTCTTGTTGTTGCCACGTGGGAACATCAAAATTATTAACGATAATTTTTATTTAGATTCCTATTCTTTTTAGTAGAGCAACTCTTTTTGCAGGAATAAAAATCAGTAATACAGTGTGCTTTTTTATTTTGTTTAAGATAAAATGTTCATTAATTTGAAACGTCGAAGAAAAACTGCACTGGAGGCTGTAGCTGGAAGAAAATCCTATCGCTTGTCAGTGAAAGTGAAGGCATTTCCCTCTCCAGAGGTTATATGGTAGGACAACAGTTACTTTCAAATATGCATCTTGAACCTCTTCTTAGATGAATAGGACCCCTTGAAATGACAACAAACTGGAGGCAATACAGTTCAGAAGTTTTATTGGAAGTTTCAGAGTTGCCCAGGGTTCTAACAATTTATGAGAACATTATCTCCATCTTGCAAGTGCAAAAAAGGAGATCTGGAAAGTCTAAAGTTGAGATCCTTTAAATGTGTTGGATATGTCTCCTCTTGAAATCAATGGACACTCTACAGCTAAATATCTCTAGCAGCCTTGACTGAAGTGTCTCATTCAGCTTCACTCAGACTTAGATATGAGACCTGAACTTGCTTTTCAGGCAGTAAGAGAAAGAAAAGGTTTTCATTAAAATAGCTGTTTGACTTGAGTCATACAGACATGCACTATTAGGAAAAAAAAAAGGAGCTGGTGCTATTATGTTGTGATCTGCAGGTTTTAGATCTACTTTAGTGACGGGGGCACTCACTTTATCTCATGTATACTGTGCTAAGAAATCTTTTGAACAGTTTTTGTATAATCCAAACAACTTTTATATAAAACAATGTTATCTATTCATGATCTGAAGTGTTTTTTTGTTTAAATCATTTTAAACACCAGTAACTCTGTTCAATTCATTGCACTTCAACAAAGGATCTATGACAAGACTGATTAAGAAAACAAACCACACATACATGAACAGTGAGAATTCATGTTACTCACAGCCAGGAATCGCTTTTGCTCCAAAAATGTTGTTCCATTTTACAAACCCCTTACATTTATGGTTCCATATGGAAAATTAAGGGGTGAATGTGGCACTGATGCTAGCCATTTGTATGGCATATTCTGTTTCTCTAATGGTTGGGCTTATTGACTATATTGACCATTGACATATAGATCCAAAACTTCTGAAATAAAAAAATCTCCAAACATTTAAAAAAGAATTTTAAAATTTTTTATTTATTTCTCACTGTGAGGTTGGTCAAACATTAGAACAAGTAATCCAGAGTGGCTGTGCAGTCTCCATCCTTGGAGATATCCAAAACCATACTGAAAATGGTCTTGGGCAACCTTCTGACCTTGCTTTGTACAGAGCATTGGACTCGACAAAAGCTCTTTCAGCTGTAACTATTCTGTGGTTCTGTAAAATACAGATACAGAGAAATGCCTAAAGCCATAGCCCTCTGAACAAATTTTTAGTGCTCCTCTAATAATAGTAAGAGTTTTCTGTAAATACTTATTAAAACCTGTGAATCATTTTGATCAAGTCCATCATCATAGTGAATCTCTGTTGCACCCTTCTACTAACATCATGTTAATCTTCTTGCAACTTATTAAAATGTAGTTTACAATGTATTTTAGACTTTGAAGAAAAATGTTGTGCTTCAGGAATCTGTGTGTAAGCAACAGTTAGTACTTTCTATGTTGATTTTCTGTTATCTTTGAAAACATTCACTTGATAGCAGGATATCTGATTCTTAAGTGCTTATCTAATCTACTTACTCTTCCTCTTCCTAAAATCACAGCTGTGCTTAGGCTACTGTAATCCTTTGTCCCAGGATGTATTCTGAGGTCATAAAAAAATGGTCACTGCAGGGATGATGCAATCTCTATTTCCATGAGTGACTCTTGGCCATAATGGTTGTCTTCTAGACTAAATGGTGGTACAAGCATGGACAACTGGGATCTTCAGAGATAGAGTTGCAATTTTCAGCAACTCTCAAATGCCATAGAGCCCTGTCAGATCCTTAACAATTTTAATATATAGAATAGATTTTCTAAAGTATTTTACAAGTATCAGCAATCCTTTTTGAAAGGGAAGGATAAGCCTCTAGTAAACAGAATCTCAGACTGCAAATCCTTTCCCAAAGATTGAGAAGTGTTGTGAAATGAAGGAACACATGCAGTTTAACCAAAAATAGTTTACGAAATTTTGATTTCTGGAATTCTGTTAAACAGGTTAAAAGATGGGCTACCTGCTGCTGAAAAATGCGCCCGGTACATAGTTAAAGACTATTCATTAATCATCAAGGATGTTGCTGAGGAAGATGCTGGGAACTACACCATAATATTGAGCATAAGACAGTGGAACTTGTCGAAGAATCTTACAGTTACTCTTACGGTAAATGGTAAGTTTGCAACCTGTTCCCATGCTTCTCCTGAACATGTAAATGCTGAATTTTCATTCAGCTGTATTGTCATAGATCTTGCACAGGTCAGGACTTTGTGGGTTTTCTTACTGATTTGCATGAGCCCAAATACAAGCCTCAGATGCTGTGTGGTAGACTGATCTTTGAGTCAGAAGATGAACATTGGTTTTCATTAGAAGGGTTTCTGTCTTCCACAGTCACGTACTTATTTGTGATGACTTAAATGTGTTACTAACTGCTCATCTGACTTGATTTAGGACTGCTGGTTTGTTTTGTTCTCCTGGGAAATTTTCTTGTTACTCACACTGCAGGAATGTAGTATTTTTATGATCATGCTATACCTTGGAAATGAGCTCGTTTTAATTGCTTTTCGATTTTTACTCTTTACAGTGAAACCCCAGATATACGAAAATGCTGTGTCTTCATTCCCTGATCCCAATCTGTATTTACTGGGCAGCAAACAAGTGCTGACATGCACTGCGTATGGTATTCCTCAGCCTAAAATTACATGGATGTGGTATCCCTGTAAACAAAACCATTATAAAACAAGGTAGGACAACTTCCTTACTTTTATTTAGCATGTCTTCCCTTACTATTACACTTAAATATTTACTTTTTTTTTTACAAGAATAAAGCTTGCTATAAACATTGCTTATTTAGTAAAGTTTGTATTCAGCCAAATATTTAAGCACATGCTTAACTGCAGGAATAGAAGATGTCATTCAACCAAGTACAACAAACATCTCAAACTGAGGGTACTTGCTTTGAGATCAGTCAGAGAATGGACAGCATTTCCTAGAAGCACATGCTATTTTTCCCACTATGCCTTTCTTTGGGATTATGCTAATGACTGTCTTTCTGTGCCCTTCTCACCAAGAGGTGGCACTAGCAATCTCTCCGTTTGCTGGAATAGATATAACCTGAAATTCTCCATTTCGAGGACAGGTGAGGGCTGCATTTCCTCTATCTGGTATGTTACCCTTGAAGTGCAAGTCACAAAATTCTGAGTATTAATTTATTTTTGCAAATAGGTGTAAGAGAAAAGAAGTCACATCTTCTAACTAGAGAAACATTGAGAAAGACCTATATGAAAATTTTCAGTCTTTTAGTTTCTTTCAAGAGTTTTTACAACTATGCATACTCTGGATTGAAATCTCAGTGCAGCACTGAAGAAATAGTTGTTTCTTCCTTGGGAGCTGGGGTGGTGCTCATCCATTGTCAGATATTTCCTTCTGTCAGCAAACACAGATCTGCGCTACAGCACAGGAGAGCGTGTCATCAGAAAGAGAAATTAATAACTACAAGCAGGTGTTCAATTTTGTGCTAAACTGTAGACTCCATTAAATGTTAATTAGGAGTGTGTTTGAGCAGGTGATCCAAGGAGAAATGCAACAATTTGAATCAGCTATTGGCTCTGTTACAAGGTTGTTTCCAGACTTGATTCCAAATTGCTTCATAATTGTTCTGTGGTATTCTCTCTAACCCTCTTCCATTCCTTCTCCTTAAAGTACTCACCAAAAAAGTATTCTGGAGAACACCATTTATAATGCTTTGCCTAAAAGAAGTGGAATGACTCCCTCTGAATAATATGGCGACAATTAACTATCACAGAAAGGCATAAATACCCAAGTAATTACATTTTGTTTCCTGCTCCAGATGGGGAGCAGAGTGGAGTACCTCAGCAGCTGGCACACCTTGCTCAGGCTGATGTCTGTACCAGTTTGGGTGTTCTCCTTCAAGAACTGGAAAACCCTTTAATCCTACTTATTTCATTACACTTTCCTCTTTGTGTGAGGCAAAGTTTGCCTAAATAACAGATTTAAGGTGCATACACCTTGTGCAGATAAAAAACTTATCTTGTTCTGCCCTTACAGCATTTTTCTTGTATTTACCTGCCCAATGTTAGGTTTCCAATATTAAAATGTTGCTCTTCTTGTGCTCAAGTAGTGCTTATTTCCATGCACAGATGCACCTTGTACCTTAAGTCAATAAACCCCCACAAATGTATGGCATTCATGGTGTATGGCAGTAGGGATTCTCAGCAAATTTCTGAGTTGTGTGTCACAGGACAGAGCATCTACTCCATGTAAAAAGATGCTGTTGCTGCAAAGATCGTGCAGGGCACAGATCTGTTTGCTCCAGGATTTGTATATGTGTTTAACTTCTCATCACTTGAGTAGTGTCACTGCAAGCTGGAGGATGATGCATAGTGCATGTTAGATGCTTTTATTTTTGAAGGACTATTGCCTACGACCTCCTTAACGGCAACCATTAGGTTATATGGCTGCTTCTTTCAATTTATTTTCGAAACAGTGTTTCTGCTTCAGTGATCTAAAAATACCTCAATTAATTCCATTGTTTTTAAAAGCAGATGTAGTTTAATGCTTTGTGATTGATACAATCAATTTGCATAACTTTTTTTTCTACTTCAGTCTGGCCAGTAACAGGAGACCAGCTGAACAAAATAATTTCCATAGTTTCCTCATAACAAATTAAAAATTAAAAAAAAAGAAAGTTGTAAAGTTGCTCAACAAATGTGAATTTTTGAAACATGGAAAGACCAACATCATTAAAATTCGCTGTTCCTTATTTTCTGTTACAATTACTTTATTTGAACCAGCTCTATTGCCATTAAACAACTTTCTGTTAGCTAGCTAGCTAACTAGATAGATAGGTGGTAAGATTGTCTTCTGATGGTCACCCCAGCAAGGAAACACAGGTGAGTCAAGAAAAACTGTCAGGGGCAAATTGTAATGTTCTGGGGCTTTTTAAAGCTTATGTAGAGCTATTAAGTTTAGAGATGACAGGCAAAAGACAGTAGAAGATGCAATGAGAAATAAAAGCAAGGAGAGAAAAAAATAAAATTAGCATTTCTTAAATGATTGAGAATCTTCTTCTCCAGGGCTACCTTACTGCAGCTTACTCTGCTGCTCTGTAGCAGACACATACATTCCCAAACCGAGAAGTCCGCAGTTGCTCAGTGGATATAGCGGAGGACAGCTGGTGGGACACTTGTCCTGCAGTGTCCACCAGCCTCACTGGCCTTTTCTCTACCACTCTGGAGCTGTTCTTTCTGTCCTGGTTTTGGCTCAGGTTGGGTTGTCAGCAGAGGTGTGCAGGGGCAGACAGTCGCAGGACTTGCTGAGGGTCTCCGGAGGGAGGCAGGCTGGGATCCACCTAAAACGGATCAGTTCTGAGGCTGCAGAGAAGTGTCTGCATGCCAGGAACGTGCTTGATGTTAATGGTTCTTGACCTGAATCTCTTCAGCAGATTTGTGTTTATCTTAAACTGGCCTGGCAGAGATTGCCAAGAAAGGGATGTGGGATACTGCTATTGCTCAGCAGTTATGCAGTGTCATTTGGGGCAAGTTTCTCTCTCTGGACATTTCTATGTGGGCAGTTCAAGAGATACCTTTGAGCTCTGCCTAAGGTTTAACTGATCTGCCCCTCAGAAATTGCAAACAGATGCCACACTGAAATTTTACTGTAGGTGTTCCAACTCTCCTATCACCTTGCTGCATCCCTCTCTCCTTGAGCTATCAGTTTTGCTTAGCTTTAGACTGAATAAGAGATTATTATTTTACAACCCTGTCATGACATCAGTCTGTGATTTTTTGGCTTTTGGGTTATTTTCTGTGTGTGTATGTGCTTGAGGGAGAGAGAAACATAAGGGTATTTTGAAGTTGCCTACAAAAACAAAGTCATAGGTAAAACTAGTACATGATTCTCTGCCTTTCTGACTATAGTGTCAGGATATGAACTCTTCTTGGTGGTAAAATCACCTAACGGTGGGATTGGAAATGGAGGGCTGAATACATGAAGTTGAGGACAGAAGCAGGCAGCAGAGACCAGGGCTGTGCAGCAATGCTGAAGCTGGTACTGCTGCCAAAGAGCTAATTTCAGGAAACCAAAACATTTGCAGCGCTCTGATGTGTGAGGGTCCTCATTGAAATCATTACTGACTTGAAACAGAGTGATAAGAGGGGAATATCACCTCCCTTGGAGACTTGTATGCAGTATAAAGGCAGGGTCATGTGAATGACTTTCTATAAAAATAGTTTTCTATTAAATTTCTATAGCAATAGCTCTCCAGCACTGCAGAGGAAGGAAGAGGAGCATCTCTGGGAGGAAAAAAATAGGGGTTTTCCTTGAAACTTCTGCAGACATACAGAAAGACTGAAACTAGCATAATGACATTGCACGGGCAGACTCTCACTGACTTCAGTGAAAGAGGAGGCAGGCCATGTGTGCATAGCAGCCTAATTGCATTTCTGCATTGTTTATGTCAGTGTATTAACAAGGGATTGAAAGGCAGAATCATTAGGATGTACTTGGAGAGATGATCAGGGGAAACCAGATTTGGAACATCAGTGAGGTATGTAAAATGAACAAGTAAAGAACAAATGTTAATTGTACTTAATTAGGAATGTACTGAACCACCCAAATTTAATTGTTGGATGTCTGCAAACATTGATGCCCATTAGTTTGTCCACAGCAACTGGTTTTGTTCCCTGTGCCACCTTCTATTTTCAGGAAAGGGAAATCTGAGTCCTTAGAGCTGGTAAAAGTAGGTCGGATGCCATTAATAAACAGGTAGTTCTAAAATGCCTTTGTTTCACTTGACATGTGGCTAGATCCTCAGCTCTAAATTCACACTGTCTGAGGATCTGGCTGATGGTCTTTGTGGCTTCCACCCTGTGATATAAGGTATCTTCTTACAGCAATCTAGTAATGTAAAGGTAGTTATGGGTACACCAAAAAATTAGCCTAACTATTCCCTTATTTTGCTGCAGTTGGGGAAATAGATTAGTGTAAAAAAAAAATCAAACCCTGTGATTTTTTTACGTATCTTTCAAAAAATGCAGATGAACTGCCATGTCTGTACATTGTAGCAGCATGGACTTGCAGGGAATTTGAAACCAAAAGAAAGAGAGGAGTGAAATAGCATCTGATCTGCTTCAGCCTGAACAAGCAATATGTTGAAGCATCTCATTCTGCACTTCCCTTGGGACCCAAAATTCAGTGCTTGCTTGCAAACACATTCTTTTCTCTGAAAACATCTAGTGGGGCTGTATCCTTGTCTTCAGTCAGTATTATGGAATTTTAAAATATTTTTTACTATTTTACTTGCAAAATGCCCTATGAATCAGACCTGGCACATACATATGGTTACATAAACTTGACAGATACATACTTTACACCAAGTACAGTTTGCCCCAGTCTGTCCTCAGGGTAAGATGCTGATGAATTTATTCTGCAAGCTAGAAATTACTTCCTTATGGGTCTTAGTTGAACTAGAACCTTAAGCTTTCAAATTTTGAAATTTCTAGTTTTCAAATCACTTTAAACCAAATTTAAAAAAAAAATTAAACCAAAAAGTATTATATTTTTTTGTCATCATTCAAACTTAAAACACAAGAACTACAGCAAGATGCAGGTGGTAAGGGATGCTCAGCTTAGCATCAGACTTTTATTCTCACTCACCTATGTTTTTTTTTACTTGCTCTCCCCCCTTTTTTTTTTCTCCTAGTTTCTTTTTTTTCCCTCTTGTTGCCTTTGCAGGGTGGTCTCTTGGCTTGACTATGTACAGTCCTAGGGAAAAACACACAAGGGTCACACAGATCGTGGGACGTTACTGATTGATCTTTTACTCCCCGTGGCCCAGCCCATAGAATATACAATGTGTGACAGGCTGTACGTGGGGACTGCACGATGTGAGCGAGGCCCCGCACGCTGGCGGTGTCCGAACCAGTGGGGCGTCCCAGCCCGTAGCCAGAAACCTGCTCCTGCACTAGCAGGGGCTCTGGGCCAAAGGAAGGCACCAGGTCAAACTCTGTGTGTGCTTAGGAGTGATTATGAATGGAGTACTATTACTGGATCTAGTACACCTTTTACAAAAATATACAAACTTTAGTTAGCATCCTTTTTCCTTTTATGTGTATGCCTTTCAAAAAGCCTTTGCAGAAGGCTTTGAACAGATATGTCATGTGAGGTAAGCTCGTGCTCAGAAAAAAAATACTCTGTTAAAAAATAGAAAACAGAGGTTAAGAGGGAACAACCAGTTCTTGCAGCGTAGGGAGGCGACCAGTGAAGTTTCTCAGGAGCTGGTGCTGGGGTCTGTACTTGTCAACATGTTCAGAAATAACCCGTAAAAGATGGTAAGGAGGTGTCAGAGTCTGATGATGATACCAAGTTATGCAGATTTGTAAGAGGGGCTGACTGCGAAGAAATGCAGAACTGTATGAATCTGGGTATCCAAGTGACAAAGTGGCAGGGTGAAATTCATTTAAGATAAATGTGCATGATATACACAGGAAAAAAAAAATCTGCTTTCGTATGTAAGATACATGTAAAAAGGCTATTGGTTGGTCATTACTACCACAAAGAGGGATCTGAGCGTTGTGATAGATGTGTTTGTGAAAATGATCACCATCATGAGCAGCTCAAAAAGCAAATCAAGTGTTAGGAATTACCAGGAAAGAAATAAAGACTGGAATAAAGAACACCATGACAACCCCACAAATCCATCAGTTACCGACATCTTTTATACTGTGAGTATTTCTGATCCTTTCATTTCAAAGGATGCAGCAAACTGGGAGGCACACCAAGAGTGGCATCAAAAAGGGTTAAAGGAATTTCAGGGAATGAGAGGAATGTGTGAGGGACGAGTGAGGAAGGAGGTCAAGTCTTTGCAGACCAAAAAAGAGGTGACTTGGGGGCTACAAGATAGAGATCTACAAATTTGTGATCTACACATATGTCTGAGAAGCAATTGGGTATGTCTTTTCCAGTTCAAGAAGTGGAGGCCATTAAATGAAGACAAGAAGAGCACAATTTGGAACAGAAAGAGGATATAGCTCTTCGTGCAGTGGATAGCATATCTGTGAAACTCCTCACCAGAGGATTTTGGGGGTTTGAAAAGTTTGTGCAAAATCTTGGAAGAGAAATCCACTGAAGTGCAGAAACAGTCTCCATTGCGGGAAGTTCCTGAGCTGATAATAATTGGTGACTGGGGGAGTATTAGGAGGAAGTATCTGAAGTTAGTCTTGCTCTTACTCATCCCCAACCATCTGCATATGGTCATTGTTGGGACAGGATATGGGGTAGATGGATCCTTGGTCTTACATCCATGTCTGTCAGTATTTTCTCTTCCTGTTTTCCCTCTAATCAACTCCCCTCTCTCCTTAGAAATGTTTCCCTCCATTCTTTCTCATCCCTTCCTTGTTTTCTGCCTGCACTTCCAGTCCCTCAGTCCAGTCAGCCCAGAGCTGCTCTCAGACCCCTACTTGGAGTGAAGCTGAATACAAATCATCCTGAAAAACACAACCTCTGTGCAGCAATAGCTCCTCCATCTCCTTTGCTAATCACTGGAAAATGGAAAGGGTGTGAGTTGTGTCTCCAGCTTGTCAGCAAGACAGGGAGTATTTAAAACTATGTAAATAGGTTAGTAAGGTGTTACTCCTTTCTACAACCAAGAAGATCCACTCAGCACAGCAAAGGAAGGGGATTTTGACACTGTGAGAAGGAAGATGTTGCAGATACACAGATCTTGGAAGGTTATAGATGTAAGGTTATGCCTAGAAGTTGAACGAGCTATCAAAAGTGAGTTGTGCATGAAAAAGAACTTATGCAAGAAATGTCTGAATGGACTTTATATATATAAGGAATATAAATTTGAAATAAAAAAAATAGAGTGGACACTGTATGTAGAAGTTTCATGGACTTTCTCTGTAGGATTCTGACTGTTCGACTAAATCACAAGACCCTCTTCCTTGCAGTACTACAGACTGTTAAAATCAGACACATTTTTCCCCAGAAAGAAATTCTAGGTGTTTGTGAAAATCTCATGCTTTGAGTGATAATTCTATAGTTCCAGCCAACATCCAGCTCTGTGGAGGACATGATTGTTGCTTTCAGACAGAGAAAGTGGAGGCTGAGTCTCAGGATTGCATGGGACATGAGAGTGATTATATTCTAGTAAAGGAGGGAACAGAGGTGGATAATAAGGAAGGAAGGGAGGTTTGGCTGAAATATGATGGTAATTTGTGTCCATCAAGAATGTTAAGCAGTGTGAATCAGAAAACTGAGGGTCAAGAAGCAAAATATAGTTATCCGATAAGACAAGGTGAGAAAATTTCAGGTAACCTCAGGATGTACAGACATCTGAAAAAATTACTTTCAAATGGTGTTATGTTCCCTAATGGCCAGGAGTCTCAAGTGTTGGGAAAGAAATTGGAAACAGAATGGGTTTTTTTGTGACCTTCAGCCTCAATCATTTGCATTTTTTGTTGTGAGTAGCTGGTGTTGCAAGGTGCTCGGGTGTGCAGATATAGAAGTGATTTTTTTCCTGTGGAAATGTGAGCATGGGCTGATGAAAGGTTCAAAGCTGGGGTAGGTAACACTGCTGCTGATCTTACTGCTTCTTTTGAGATAGCTCAAATCAATCCTCTTTCCATGGAAGCATATTGGAACAATTCAGGGCAAGTCATAATGTTTGGAAAGAATTAGTATGAAAAGGAAACACTATCTCATTATCTGGTTGCATGTAGATAATAGCAAGAAAGGCAGTGTGCAGTTATCAAATACTTTCTTTTTTGATAGAACCATGGAAATACACAACATATGCCATATACCCTACTGTTTTCAAAGATACTGACCAGGAGGATGAGGCATCTGGGACATCAGGGATCTCCCCAAGAGAACATACTTACTCTCCAGATATCCCCCTCTATGGGGAAACAAATCATTCTACAAAACAGAAAAAAACCTCAGTCCTCCCTCTGGCAAGTGAGCAGTACACCAGGGCCCTATCCCAGCCTAATGTACGGAGGCCACTTAGAAATCCTCCAGCCACCCCGTAGGCTGTCAGTGAATAGTTTCTCAGCACGGTGTCCTTGGTCATAAGTTGCACCTACTCTGGAGACAAAGGTTGAGGAGTGGCAATGGAGAGTTGCTGCACTCTGAGAGTCATGAGTGTATCTGAAGTGAGATGTGCTGGTGATATCCCACCTGCTCGTGGTAGGCAAATGTTGATACTATGATGGGAAGAAGTAGAGACCAGTGACAGTGTGAGCAGAGAGGAGAAGGAGTCATGCAAGGGAGGAATATGCACCACTTTTACTAGGATTTCTTATTTGGCATTCCTCGCTAAGTTCCGACATAAATATAAACAAACAAATAAACAATATATAGTGTAAAATATATCAAGTTCCTACCATTTGTAGATTTCCTCCTAGCCCCACTAATCCCCATATTGGGAAAGGTGCTTGGGATGAGCTCCCAGCTGCAGCTTTGCCACCAAATGCAGTGGGGCCAGTATTTCAATCTCTAACTTATTGGTTTTGATCTAGAGCGGGAACGTTTGGACCAAAGCTTCTGAGAATCACAGACTCATAGGCATAGACAAAGCTAGCAGGGGGCCAGCAGATGTTCTCCCCTTCCCCCCACAAAGCACGTTTCACAAACTGTACATGATCTCTGCTACTATTTTTCCTCTCTGTTTCCTGCTTCAGATTGACTCAGTATTCCCAGGGACACGTGGCTACACCAGCCCTATGCTACCAATTGCACAGTGCTGGATGCTGAGGCACAGAGCTGGCGAGGCCCATGTCATTCAGATTTTTTTGATAACTTCCAAATGAAAAACAGTTCCTATGTATTCTTTACAATTCCAGGAATTCCCAGAGTTCCTGTCTTAAGTTAGTGTTGTCACCATTGCTTCTTGAAAGATGTGAGTCAGCCCAACTGGGATTTGTAGTAACATTGCCCCGATACTGCTAGGAATAGATTGCTGCTCTTTAAAAAAAGAAAGGTGCTGAGGAAAGTATTGTGACTGCCATTAATCACTCTAAAAAATGGGCAGCATTACTGACAGGATGGCTTCCCCTGGCTCCTAGTACTGGTGCAATTGACAAATACTATCAATTGACAAGCACTGCCTCAGTGACTGAGTGTGATCAAGGCTTCCAGTGGCTTTGCCAAGAGGAATGCTTAGAGAGTTGAATGGGATGTTACAGGAGGTAACAATTGCAATGGCCTCTGGCATCACGCAGGAGGAATTGGGAGGGAGGAGCTGGGAAGACAAGGAGATAGAGACGAGTATTTTTCCAACGGGTCTGGGGAATGAGGCTCTTCCACTGGTATTTTTCATTGTACTGTTTGAACTGCAAACTGCAGTACTGTCTTTGGGATGGGGAAGATGTGTCTGGTCAGGCTGGATGTGGGGCTTTCATTTAGAACTGACTGTCATACCCGGGGTCAAGCCAGTCCTGTGAATAACTGGACAAATCACTTACCTCAGGTCCTATGCTCTGCTATGAATCACTGGGGTGACAACAGAACAGCTTTTCTTCTGAGACGAGTAGTTTAATCGGCAGGACTTTAGCTTGGAGCTGGTTTGTAGTTAGATTTCAGTGACATACATCAAGATGACATGAAGTACACTCTTACCCTGGAAACTTTTCCCCATTGATAGTTATAAATACACCACACTATTGTGCTTGGCGTGCTGTATACTAATAGACGTGAGGGCTCTGAAACTCATTAGGAAAGGGAGCGGGCCACCGAGCAGAGCGAGGACAGTGTGAAGCGAAGGTTGATCACCATAGCCTTGTCCAGGATAAGCCATGGGAGTTTTCTTATCTCGCTTTGGCAGGAGGTGCTGCTAGCTTCCTGTGCGAAATCAGGAGCATATGCAGCTTTCCTCTTGTTGTTTGGCTTCCTCCGCTACACAAGACGGTTCCCAGCACTGTGATTATCTTTGCATCTTCAAACATGGCACACTCTGCTTCCTCAAGGGCTTGATGTATTCTTGAGAAGCAGGCTGGCTCCTCTCCCCCAGGCCACTTCTCCAGGGCCCCTGCCGGTGCCAGCTCTGCACATCACAAACCCTTTATAAAGCTGGACTTAACTTCTGGTTGCATAAACCACCCCCAGCCTTTCCAAAGTCGTGCAAATTCCTGAAGCTACAGGCGAGATGAGCAGGTCTGACGGTAGAACAAGCCCTGCACCATAGGCAGAGACGCTCTCACCCCTCTTTCCCCCTTTGCTGGGCTTCTCTTGAAACCCGACAGAGAATTAGCGGTTCCTGTTTTTCCAAAGGAATAGCCGTTTTCTCAGACACGTGCCTGTGTGGGCGGGGGTGGATGGGGGTGGACAACAGCAAATGTGCATGCCAGCACGCATGTAGGCACATGGGAAAAACTACTTAGGGTGTGAAAAACCTGGTTGCTCTGCTCAACTAAGAAAGCAGAGCCCGATTACCTTGCTCTGGGGTTGCATAATGTTTATAAGCATAGGTTTGTACACATCCCCTTTAGCATTTTTTTATGGGATCTCTACACACGCAGAATCACACCCACAAAATAGGAACATGAAAGGGTCTGCAGGGAAACAGGTGAAAGAAATACTTAGAAATGTGCTGATGAATATCAGCCTTGTTTATCAAACCCTCTGCACACTACATGCTTGTTCATTAACCTGGTAGTAACCCTGCTGTAAGATTTCCTGAAGATGCAAAGCAACGAGGCTCATCCGAAAGCAAAACATTTCAGGAATTCATGCGCTCTGGAGATATCTGGAGTAATATTCAAATATCTAAAATTCAGTGGAATTTCCTTGGAAACACAGGCAGTTCTTGCTAAAAATGGGATACTCTTGCTATTTTCCTGAGTATTTTGAAGTAGTTTGCAATTTCTTTACAAAGCAGAAAAATATGTAGCTGATGTTATCTGAGGACACATGCAATGAAACATCAATTGAGTTAACAAGAAGATGATTTTCTGTTTAGGTTCCAGCCAGCATAGATTTTTGTGTTTTCATTTTTCTCTCCTTCTCTCCAAGCATCTGTACTTAACACAAACATTTGGTTTGATGACTACATCTAGGTTCAGCAGAGCCTTTTCTCTTTCTGTTACAAAATGCCCGTTGTTAAAAGAGATCAGGTTAAGAGGCAGGACTTAATTACTCCCATTTGCCCCTTCCCCGTCTCTACCCTGCTGCTGGTAGTGTCTTTCACATAGCACCCCTGGCAGCAGCCAGAGGCAGGATGCCTTGGAGTATTAACCTGAGCAGCCAGCACAGAAGAGTGGATGTAGCTTGTGTGATGTTCCTAAAGCTACATTAGTGTATTTGAGGTTAAAGTGAAGGCATTTGGCAGCTGATGAGAGAAAGCATCTGGTTCTGCATCCAAAAGCATGAATCTGAGTCTTGTCCTAGGCTTTGCCTGGCAGCCATGCTGCAACTGATCCAGCAATCTGTGGAGCCAAAGTGGTGTATAGAACAGTATTCATGTGTTCTAGCAGCTGTTGGATATAGTACTCTCAGCTTGATTGTGACTCCTTTTTTATTAAAACCATGGGCAACAGCTATGAAGCGTATTTGAGTTTCTACTATAGTTGCATTAACGTCGTAGTCAGAAGTTTAGATGTGGAATGGTATGTGAAGTTAGTAGAGGTCTCTGTGGCTTATATTTCATTTAGCATTTTACATGTCTTTTTCTTGTTATTGTGATGTTATTGTAGTTATGATGGTGGTCTGTATTATGATATTAATGAATAATCAGCACTTCATTGTGCTAGGCATCAACAAAGACATAACAGTGTCCTCATCCCTAAGACATCACAACCCAAATATATACAGTCTTTTTAAGGAATTATGAGGAAGAGTATAATAATAGCAACTAAGTCTGGAGGCTACAGAGTTGCAAGAAATGAAATCACAGATGCTTTTCTGAGATACACAAGCAGCTTCTGAATATGCATGTGCTTCTTTCTGTCCTTTACCAAAATATGTGTCTCTGTAAAGACTTTTATGGTAAAGAGTACAAAATTTCAGCATTGTAACAAAGAAACATAAATGTATTCTTTGGGGAAAGGAAAAAAATTAGGAGGTACTTTTTAGTATAAGTCAAGTGAGGTTTTGGGGTGTCTATTTTCCTGTACAGATTGCATCCAGTCACAAGGATGTGTTTTTGATACTGCCTGTTTGTGTGCCTACAGTACCGGCATCACAAAATGAGTTCTGATATCTCCTATGGCATGGTAATGTTACCATCTTAGCTAAATTATCATGTCTTCTGTGTTTTAGTCTTGCTACAGATCCAGACTTCTTGGAGCATTAAATGTGCAAAGTAAATGACATCAACCTTTCTGAGTAATTTTTAACCAAATTTTCCCATTAGAATGCATCAAGTGTCTTTATTAATGCAGCTATCTTTCATCCACCCTGGCCTCAAGAGTCATGTGTTAGAAGTTGGCTTTTAAACCAGAGTCTGAAAGAAAAATTAATGTTGATAGGGCCTTCCTGCCATGCTACTCCTCCCTACCCTCTTTCCATGCATGAATCTCCATGGCCTTCTCCTGGGTTTTTTTGGCCTGTTTGACGCACTGATCCTCTCAATGCATATTGTGAAATTGGGGCAGACAATCACATACTACAGCCCAAGTCAGATTCCATGTCATCATTTCTTTAAGCTGTTATATCTGCTAAGACACTGGCCAGTTTGACAGAAAGCTGCACAATTAAAAACAAGCATGTAAAGTTATTATACTATTGATATTCTAAACAACACAAAGTTTAAGCAAAATGCACAGTTGGTGAAAGGAAATGTATCTTATTCTTTGGTCAGGATTGCATCACACTCTGTTATCCAGTCACTGGGCATTAAAGTTCATTTCTCCAAACAACTGTTATACAAGTCAGAACTGTTTGATTACAGATACTACAGTCATTATTTTTCAAAGCCGTGGAAGATCAAAGGAAATCTGAAAGAGGTTCACCTAGCTGAAGGGTACAATTAACAATGGAACTGGAATTGAACAAGCAACAACTTAATTTTGGAGGAGAAGCTAAACTAGATACTCTCAAAGAAGAACAGGGTCAGGCAACATTCAAGAAGCATTCCATTGTGTTTATTTCCATGTGTACCAAATTAGGCTTTGAGAAACAAATTAGCTCTACCATGACCACACCTGAATGTTTTGATTACAAGCTGATTTGTGGCATGAGACAAAAACATTTTTTCTGGGACTTCCATTCATTAAGATGACTTTGATTTTTTTCTTAGTTAAATTATCTTTTAAATCCTCTTGCTATTTAGTTTTGTTTAACTTTGTTTTGTTAATTTGCAAGATTATGCTCATTTTTACTGTGTCTTGTAATCATTGAGCCTCAGTATTGATATTTTGCCATTTTGTAAACTGAACTAAAGAAAATATTCCTAAATGACTAGCAGTATCATATCTCATTATAACCAAAAGAAACTGCGCATAATAAATCAGCATCCAATACATTATGGAATGGGTCTTGACTTAAAGGCTAAAACATTGAACCACGGTGATGTCCGAAAACAGGAGCATTGGAAATAGGATGCTGGTCTTGCACAGCCCTATATTCAGGCTCTGACTGTAAATTCTGACCTCCTGGTCCACAGTGGGTTAAATGTGAACACTGATTCCAGAGAACTAATATTCAAGGAGGGGCTGGGGAAGTGGATCCAGTTATCAGGCTCCAAACCTCAAGATTTAATGAAAAATAACGATACTTGCCTGGTCATCACAGCACCTGAGGTTCCCCTGACTTATCACTGTTTTCAGAACAATTGTTTTCTCTTATGTGTTGAATTTCTATCACTGAATCAATAAAATTTCAATTTTTGTTGTTTTCAGGCATGGCTTTTGCTTTTATACTGAAGGATCTTTCATCGTGAAAGCTGGCAGCAACATAGGAAACAGGATCCAGAGCATCACTGAGCGAATGGCTGTAATAGAGGGCAAAAATAAGGTATGATTCCTAGGAGCAGATAACCTTTCTGTGTGAGAGCATGTGTTGAAAAGGCATTGTAAGATGCTATCGAGGTAACAGTGAGGAAGCCAGTATTTTTATATTGTTTTGATTTGAAAATCTGCATACATGCAGATAACTTTCATACTTGGTATTTATTTGCTGAGATGCAGAGATGTATTTATTTCTGCAGGCAGTCATATTAAGTGACATGCCAAGAGAGTGTATCAGTGGGATTCACTATAACTGCTCTCTTAGACATGGTCTGTAGTATCTGGGGGTACCTCAGGAGCACAGGGGCAGGGGTCCAGGCCATCTTTGATTAATGTTGTGCAATTGTACAATTTCATGTTGTTTTTCCTATGAGAATTTAACAATTTACTCTCATTAGAGTTTATTCACAGATGTGGTCCTAGATGACTAGATGACCAAGTCTTTTCTGGAATAAAAAATTTAAAGAGCCAAATGAATCCAGATTACAGAAGCAAAGTTTAAGAGAGATCTCAGTCAGACAGCAAGGTGGGATTCATCCCAGTGATATTAACCATCTAAATGTTAAGTGTCTAGTCTAAGTGAAGCATTCCTTTATGGGCCATGGGGAGATGCACACAATTCTGAAGGGCATGTGGGCCTGTAGTCTGTTGGTGTCTGATGTGAGAGAGAAAGCCAATCAGATTAACTTGCCAGGAGCTAAGGAGGATTGCCCATCAATTAAAACCTTCAAATCAAGGATGTCCTAGATCAGCTTCACTTCCCTGGGTTATACATGAGACTGATTTGGTGTGATTGGCTAGCCTGTGCTACGGAGCTGCTCAGATGAAGATGCACAATGCCATGCCACTGTCACAGCATCTATTTTCACAGGCTAGTTTAGTTTGTGGCAGTAATATCTGAAGAGATTATAAAGTTTAAAGCCTGTCTTTCTCTAGGCCAGTCATTTTTAAGGCCACCGAAATGCTTTTTGTAATTCTAATGGTGCTGAGGTTATAGGTCTCTTTTCCTTGATGGCTGCCTTCAGTCTTCTGCGTATGAAAATGTTTATGAACTGTAATTATTCTCATGGTAGGGCCCTTTCACACACCACAGAATAAATAGGGTTTTACGTGCAGCCAAGAATCAGATCTGGGACTGCATTTTCTCCTGCTGTTATATTATTTAGAAAATACCACAGGTGTTCATGGCACCATTCCAGTGCATGGGAACGGGCTGGATCCCATTGAGGCATTTGCTCTATTTAGCTGTCCAGCTCTACGTGCTTAAAGATCAAGGCAAAGATGGAAGCAAACAGCTTCCTAGGGTAGACTATCATAGGAAAGCACATGAAAAATGTGACATAAGGAGGGATTTGAAGGAGGAAAGGGAAATCATTTCAGGCACAGGAAGACACAATCTATTCCAAAGGGGGAATGATGAACAAGGTGATAAGAACCAGTTATTTTCCAGAAGGCATATAGCCATGCTATGGGTGAAGTCCTACCTGCTCACGGGGTGCAGAAGGAACTGTGTAATGATCAGATCTCATTCGCCTTGTGTGTCGTGTATTTTGGAGGCAGTGTAAGAGGAGTGGCTGAAATGTCAAAGCAACTTCCAGTCGACAGCAAATAAATTCCTCCCTGGAGGAAGATGCTAATAATGGGTCCTTGCAGCAGAAATGCTGGGTTTGTTTGAAGTCTTTGGCAAACAGCCCTTTTTGAAAAATGTGCCCACAAATGAACCAAGGAATTGTCTCTGCACAGAAAGTTTTGCTATGAAACTTATTGGTTCTCCTTGGTATTCCTTGTCTTCTTACTCTTTAGTTCAGCTAAGAAAGTTCTACCTTGCTTTGCCTTATTCCTCCTAGTCCTTATGGGAAGGGGGACATCAGTGAAACAATCCCTTTACTCAGCTTTTTCACAGCTTTTCTTAAGTTTCTCTGTTTTTGCTGCTCTTCCATAGCTCTTCAAGCACAGCTGGATTGCTTTTTAAAGCAGAAAATGCTCTCTAAGCCCAGGTTCCTGGCCAAGCTGAGAGTTGCATGATTTGTGCACACACAGCTGCTCTGGAGCATCCAGGATTATTTTCTTAAATTCGTGGGAGTCTATGACTTTTCACTCTTTGCAGCCCAAGGGTCATTCTCAATCTCCCAGAGCAAATTCAGAGAGACACAGTTCAAGCAGAACCCTTCCACATCTGCTGCAATATTGTAAGGCTGTTAATAGCACTGAGCTCACTGAATGCAGCACGTCATCACAAGCGTCTGGCTCTGATGGACTGCTGTGAGCAGTTCTGCTACTGCAAGCAGCTGTGAACAGCTCTCTGAGGCTCTTCCACGTTAATGGTGTCCTGCAATCTAAACAGAATGTCTATCCCACTTTCATATCCCCACACAGCAAGCATGGTAGAAACAATCTCAAAGCTCAATGGAAACAACAAAGATGTAGGAGACAAAGTGGTGGAAGAATGGAGGAAGATGGATGAAGAACCTGAAAAAGGCTGCACACTTGGGTTACTATGAAAGGCGAAATTAGGGTGGTCACAGGATGAGATTATTGTAACCAAGGGAAAAGATGAAAAAGGAATTATCAAAAGGTTTCTTTAGCAATCAAGGTAGCTGTTTTCACCTTCTTAAAGACTTCGTGCCAATTCCACACATTTTCTCTACGTGCAACATCTGAGTGCCTCCAGTTTGGCTCTTTGCTGTGGTCAGTTCTTTGTTTCTCTGTGGTTATCAGGGTAGTCACAAATATATTTTAAAGTTAGAAAAACCTCAAACCCTGTGTCTGTGCAGTTAAAGTAGTGCAGGAAGCCTGCACTATATTATTCTTCTGGTGACAGAGAAACCGTGACAACAGTGTTATAGTAACATTTCCGCTGAAGCCTCTCTAAAAGGACATTGAGAAACTTGAGTGGTATAATGGAAGAACTTTGTAACATCAGCCGTAATACTTAATCATAATACAACACTTGAAGTGATTTGATTCCCCCACCCAAAGTTTTAATTCTTGTTTTGTTGGACATTTCAGTGATTTCCTACAAAGTTGCGCTATTCTTAGTCTTATCATGTAAACAGGTCACAGACACTCTCCTGTCATTCAGCTACCAAACCCCATCACTTCTCAGTGTTCCCAGCTAAAGCTAACTGCTACGTATAACTGAGGGCTAATACTGATTATTATTCTTTGCATGGGCTGTGTTCATTAAAATGTCAATCTGTGAATGACCTGCAATTATAAGGTACAAAAAGCTGGTGCATTCATTGTTACCAGTGCATACATACAGGCAAGTGTTCCCTCCTGTGTGTGCAGGCACACACTGGTTTATCAATAGCTTTGACAGGAGTCAGTACCCCTTGTACAGGGGTAGAAGAGACAGGGTGCTGCAGGAGAAGTTGACAAGGATCCTGGGTATGGAGAATGTGCAGAAAAACACTAAGAGGGTGAGTTCACATGAGGGAGAGTAAAAAGCGTGGTTCAAGAAGAAAGGATGATAAATCTGAGGGAAGGAGACAATAGACAAGAGGGCAGTTGAGTACAGGGAAAAGTTGGAGGGAGTGAGACAAAACTCCCTTGTTTTGGGGAAATAACCTATAGAATCACATTCTTGAGAAACCAAAATGGAACAGAATGAGGGGTGACTGCCTCACCCCTCTGTTGTTAGCAAATATTGAGGTCCCACTGACAACAGCAGGTACCATGTGTCTGTGTCACAGGATATGCCTTCAAGAACTGTGTGTAGAGGGTAATAATGCATGAAGTTGTGGTTTATCATGCATATATGTGTGTGTGTGCATATATATATATATATACGCACACACACACACAAATATATATGGCTTTGTTTTCCACTGCATAAATACCTTACTGACAGGGGTTTTTAGTGGTCCCATCCCTTGTGAATGACAAAACCACCTGACTTCATGGAAAATGGAAAGTAATGGCCCTGTAACATGATTCTGTAAGATGAAACCTAGATTCGCCCTTGTCCATCTCTGGTTTGGCTGGCAACAATGGGTCAACCTGACTGAGGGTAGTATTAAAACTCCCAACATAGAGGCAGAGTGTTAGATAGTCAGAAGAGTCAGTCCTTCCTAGACATGACTAATAAGGTGTGACCATGCAAAATAGAATGGTTCCATCTCTCCTGCATCTTCTATGCCAAGCCCTAAACGTCTACCTCTCTTCCACATCCCCACATTACTGATGAAATGAGGAAGCACATGTTGTGTCTCTTCTCAGTCCTGATACATGCCATCTGTCTGGCCAGTACGTCTGTACAGATCGTCCACCTGAAACCCAAAGCAGAAGAGAAAGCTGTTTAGCTCACTACAGCAACATTTTGATCTTTCTTCTCTGCCCAGCAGCTGCTTTTCATGAAATGCATGAGATATTTGTGCTTTGAGTTGTCAGTAAATTTTAGTTGCAATTGGACAATGGATTCAAAAATTACTGAGCATGTGGGGGAAGAGAGGATACTGGCAGACAGATGGACAGGGTGGCAGACAGATGGACATACGGACATTGTGATCTTCCTCAGAAATCAGGCTAAAGATAGCAGCAGCAGTGTCGCTTGCCTCTCTTCAGCACATTGTAACTTCTTCTGGAGCCTTCTTAAGTGCTACTAGAATCGCTGTCAACACTTTCAAGCAGATCATTGCGAGGTGCCAGTGGAGCCAAGCCCTCGGTGAGATTAAAACCAGCAGAATTTGGCGCCTGCTACTCCTGAGCTGCAACTCCCTCCAGCTCCTGAAACTGATCGCCTGCCTTGGTGCAAAAGGGAGGTGTGAATCAAGTGCTACCTTGCCCTACGCCTGGCCGTGGAGAGGAGAGCAGGAGGTGCCCTGGTGTAGCTGTCTGTGGCGTTATTCCTTGCCAGTCAGCCAGCTGTGTGAGGTCTGGGAGGGCAGCACGGGGTGCAGAGAGAAACTGCAGCTCTGCTTGCTACAGAGCAGTACCTTGCAGTGACTTTCCTGTCTGACCCTGGGGGGGCAGAAGGTGCTCTCCTGCATATATTCGTGTCCTGCTGTTGAAGATATTTTGGTGTTTCTTCGATGGTGGTCCTGAAGGTGAAACATGTTGTCCAGATGTTTTGCACTGGCGCTCCTTGCCAACATGTGAGACACATAGTTCACATGTCTTTGGCACAAACAGACCAATCCAACAGTGCACTACCAATATTTAGATATGGGTCTTCCTAAATAATATTCCTTTAGCCAAAGATAAATCCAAGGGCTTGAAGAGAGCATATTTTCATTTATTTTCTTATTTTTTAAAACAAATACATGTTCTTAAAAGCATAAATAGCAGGGAATCAGAAATAATTTACACACTTGCACTAACCTGCTCTATGCTGAAAGGGCAGTATTTTGTTTTTAAAATATATGGACTGTTTCAGGAAGTCGGGACAGCAATCTCTGAGCAGAGCATGTTTATGCCAGTGTCTGCAGAGGCCTTCTAGGAGTCACACAAGAGTCATATTGCCAACCATTTTCTGAAAACTCCTCTCACTTCACTGCCAACAGCTAAAGCAGTGCTAATCCTATATCTCAGCTACTCCGAAAAAAGAAAAATTGAAGCAGACCATCCAAAGGAAAGACCAGCCCAACCTGGCTCCAACACAGTGATCATGCCAGTTGCTTTGCACTGTCTTTGTCCCTCAGTCTTTGCCTCATGAGTTTCCATGTGAAACAAATCTGTAAATTCCTCTTTCATTTCTTAGGTTTTCTGCTTTATGCTCTTCTATTTGCCAGCTAAAGCTGCAATAATATGGGATTTACTTCCCTAGCCCACACCTTTCAGATGAACCTGTAGCATAGTGCTTCAGCTGATATGGTGGGAGTAGAAAGAAGGAATAAAGGACCAAAACCTGAGTGGTAAATGAGGGTTGCGAACAGATAATACTCAAGATACTGAGCACGCCAGGAGGAATTTGCCTGTTCTGGCAAACTAGATTCAGTCTTTCTGTATATAATGTGGTTGCAAATCTAGGATCTGAAACTCCCTGTTGCGAAGCCAGATGATACAAAGTTGCGAGAACTTTTTCATCTTTTGCTGCAATAGCTATACAGCGAAACCATGCTGCACAAGCTGATCTCAAACAGTCATGGTTGCTCAATAAACAGCAACATGCCAGGCTCCTCTGGTGGGTTTTAGCTGGCATCTTCAATGCAAAACACAGACTGCACCACTGGAGGGCTCACAAACTATTTAGAGAGATGTTATCTTATCCTTAAGACTAATTTATAAGCTAAAAGGTTTATGTCGAGATGTGTTGTCCCTAAAACATTCTACTCTGTTGCAAAGTCAGTCTTGCTTTTTCCTAGACACCATGGCTTTCCCTGCTTAGTCAAGTAAACATATCAATGACTGCTCTCTGGCACTAAGGCCTCCTGTGTTCATAATATATATTTCCCTTACCTTCCAAAAAGACGTCACTTGCATGGAAGTTGCCTGTTGGAAGTGATCCTTGGCCCATGCTAGAAAAGTATTTGGGACAGTGCAAGTTGGTCAAAACCAAAACAGTGCTGGGGGAGAAGCTAACAGTTTAAAGAACAGAATTTTAGTGCTGATGAATGTTCTCTCAGGCAATTTAATACACAAGAAGCATGTTGTGTATGTAAGTAACTGCAGTCCTGATGCTTTAGCGTAACTGTATGCACCATCCTCAGTGTAACAAAACTAATAATCACATAGCATTCAGCTGCAGCAGTAAATCTCAAGATTGGATGCACAATTTTTCATTAAAAATGAATACCTTGTGATATAAGGGCAAAATACAGTCTGATACTACCAAAAATTTTTCAAACCATTGGAGTAATTGTGGGAGGAATAGTTGGCATATATTTTTCGGGCTCAAAAATGTTTTGCCTCTGTGTATAGTAGGATAAAGACAGGTGTCCTGGAGTCAGAGAGCAAGAGCTTCATTCTCCTTCACTGTGTATTTTAGGTCACAGTTGCTACCTGGGCAAAGTTGCTATGAGTTAATACCAACTAGCAGAAAAAGTCTGGGATGGCAGAAATAGTTTTTAACCACCCACATCAGCCTTCTGTGGTAGTCATTATGGGACTTCCTTCTGTTCTGAGTTAGTGTTGATAAAATAGCTGCAGGAATCCTGGTGCTGGGCCCTGTGTCCACACTTTGCAAAATTATGTTCAAAAAACTGAAGAAATTCAAAGAGAATGACAAAATATAGACAGAGCTGGACCCATCCTTTATAATTAGAAATTTGTAGAGGTCAGCCTCTTGAATTTAGCAAAACAGGATGATTTTTTTCTAAGATGTGTAATTAAGTATCTAGTATTATTGATCCTCTTTCATCTCAGAGAACATCCAAAAAGGTAGTTTAGAAAAATTCTACCTAGAAATGTTATGTAGTTTGTTAGCAGACCACTGAGACAGCTTTACAGGGTAATGGTGCTGTTAGCATCATTTGCAGTGAATTTATCATAGTGCAGTCTTCTAAAACAAATAAGCCAAAATCAAATGACTTGACTCCACTGTGTTTGCTTGAGTAGTAGGAAAAGTAATAGACTCTTTCTACTAAAGAATAAATTTGGGAAGCCAGAAGATTTGTACTAATCAAGGGTTCACCAGGAGTTTGGAGATAGCTATGAAGTCTCCAAGTAGAGAGAGAAGCAGTGCAAACAATCAACCAGTGTTTATGTAGAAATGTAGATAACTGGTCCTTATTTATCACTGACTCACCCTCTTGGGCTTGTCTCTGAACTCCAGCAATCAGGTAGACTTAAAAGAATGTATTAATTGCACAAAACTGATTTTAAGGTTTTTGGAAAAGCCAAATAATTCCAAACAGGATTCTGTGGCCATACAGTTTCCTTTTGTCACCATCCCAGCTCTGCCTGTAACTCCAGCCAAAATGTGCTTTACAGAAGAAGTAAAATGGAGACAGAACGACAGAAGATTAAGCTACCACGTTGTAACTGGGAACATGTTACACTGATGAGCTTCATGTTCATGCCCCATGTCTCAATTCCATAATAGAATGACACCTCAGTTTTTTCTGTATAACTTTCCTCTTTTGCTTAGTACCTAAGCCATTAGATTGTGTCTTTCCATCACCCTGAAGGTAAAGCTCTTATTATTACGGTGGTTTTTATTTTTATAAAGGCACATTAGACATTGCTGGTCCCTGGCTTTTGAAGGTCTTATCTTGCAAGTCATATAACTCTGAGAAAATATTTAGTGTGATGGACCTCTTACGATGGTGATAGAATACAATGTAAATAAAACTGACGTATTATTATTTAATAATAGAATTATTAAGTCCAAGACGAGAAAATAGTACAAAAAAGCACATCTGTTTTGCCCCTGTCCTTCCTCACCTAACACATATGTGGGAAAATGAAAGAGAAATCAAAAGAGTTTAGTGCCAAATGGAGCTATGTTGTGGGTTTTTTCCCAGCATTATCCAAGTGCCTGAGGCATGCCTCACCTATTCCCTTTGCAGTTTGGCTCTTCTATTGCAGGCTGCTCAGGTGAAACACACTGTATCATGCTTCATGTTTTATAGCTTACCGTTACATCACCATCGAGAGATAAATCGATCTGAAAGACACATTCAAAGATTTTTGGTTGTGATGGTTCTGATAATGTAAAGGAACTTGTTTCCTGTTATTCTTTTATACTTTCCAAAACTGTATATGGTGACATCTCCTTTAAATAGCCCCCGAGGTGCCCATCACTGAACAAATGGAAAGAGTGGATCATGGGACTGCCAATGGTGACTTAAAAAAAACCAGAAGGGAACAGAGTTGCTGAGCCAATGAGAACTAAACCTCTTCTTTCTTTTGCAGACTGCTAGCACTCTTGTTGTAGCTGAGGCCAAATCTTCTGGAATCTACAGCTGTATGGCATCCAATAAAGTGGGAAAATCCGAAAGAAATGTCAGCTTTATTGTAACAGGTAAGATTTAGTCCCCCTTACAGTCAAAGATGTTTCCTGGTCTGAGGATTATAACTGCTAGGACGTTGTGGCTTTTTAATATACCACAGTTTGAGAATTGTTGTAATGTATACACTTGTAAACTCATACCATACTTTAGGTAGCTTGCACAGCAGCTGGTCTGGATTTCTAAGAAGGACGCCAAATTGGAGAATGACTCATTCCTCCATCAAATATCCAGGAAGATATTTTGCTTTGACAAATTGCTTACAAATGCAGCAAGCTGTAATTCCCTGTTTGGTTCATCTAGTCTCTGCAGTCATTCCTGCAGAGTCATTCATACATTTCATACATTTCTTACATTCCTGCAGAGTCATTCATACATTTCATACATTCCTGCAGAGTCATTTCATACATTTTACTGTATTTTTATACACCAGTTAGCCAGTTTCATGTGTGACACTGATGGTTTCTACAGCCTCATCCTGTTGCCCACCAGGTTGTCTCACAATATGGTGTCTAGAACAGTTCCAGGGTCTGCAGGCAGTGTGCTAGACAAGGGGGGTCTGGGGTACCCCTCACAGATCTCAGGGACTATGGCAACTAGTAGGCAGAATATCTCAGAGTACAAACTATAGAGTTTTGTTTCCTCTTCTGAGACTGGCAACCTTGGATGTCATTTGGGCCATGGCACTGAAAATTCTCATAATGTTAACTGCACGTATGAGTATGCTTTTAGTTGTTTTTTCATTATGAGATATGTTTAGATGTTTTCAAGTTCACAAACAAATTATTAAATGTTTTACTTCAGGAATTATTGAAAAAAAACCCCACAATGAGTTTTGGGAATAATTACTGCGTGATTTAGCAATGTAAAGTCTGCGCATGCCATTACAAAGGATTTGTTTTCTGTTGAAAGATTTTATTTTTGTTTTGTTTATTAAGGGGTAGTTCATAGAGTACTTGGGCTGTTAGCAATTTTCGGGGTAGATCACAAAGAAAGATAATTAATTTGAAAATATGAGAAAAGGCAAAAAGGTTAAAATATTTAGATACTTTAATCTCAAAATCATAATCTTAAAGCCCAAAGGGGAAAATAATTTTAATGCATCCCTTTTAATTTTTGCTTTCTTTTATCTGATTTTTTTATGTTGTCGTTCTCTTGCTTATCATTCTGATGAGTGATTTCAGTGAAACTCATTCTGTTTCTATTCTGAGAGATATCAAAAGAGAGTAGACACACACTCACTAGATTTGGTTAAAAAAAAAGCTACTTCAAAAAATGTCCTCCCTCCCAATTTCACGGACCAAAATTTATATTTTTTAAATATTCTGACTGACATAATAGAATCATAGAATACCAGGTTGGAAGAGAACTCAAGGATCATCTGGTGCAACCTTTCTTGGTAAAATCACAGCATCCTGTCCAGACATATTTTAGAAGTGCCCAACATTGGGAAATCCACCACTTCCCTGGGGAGATTATTCCAATGACTGATTGTCCTTACTGTGAAAAATTTCTTCTCGTGTCCAAACAGAATCTCCCTAAGAGTAACTCATAGCCATTAAGCCTCCCTAAGAGTAACTCATAGCCATTAAGCCTCACCTTTTCAATGTGTCTCCTTGTAAAAAGGGAGTCTCCATCTTCTTTGTAGTCACTCTTTAAATACTGGAACATGGTGATAAGGTCTCCACTAAGCTTTCTTTTCTCAAGGCTGAACAAACTCTGTTCTCTCAACCTCTCCTCATAAGGCAGGCTTCCCAGTCCTTTGATCATCATCTTTGTGGCACCTCTCTGGACCCTCTCCAGACTGTCCGCATCCTTTTTTATATAGAGGGGACCAAAACCGAACACAGTATTCTGGGTATGGCCTTACAAGTGCTGGGGAGAGTATAATGACTTCTTTATCTCTGCTGGTGATGCCCTTGTTGATGCAACCCAGCAGCCTGTTGACTTTTTTTGACACAGCAACACCCTCTTCACTCATGTTGAGCTTATTGTCCACTCCAGGTCCCTTTCCACAGAGCTGCTCCCAGCCGTGTGGATCTGTTGACTTAGATAAAGTGGTTTTGAACTTCCAGGAGAGCACCCTTTCTTCTAATTGGTAATGTGAAATAAAAGATAGCTTGGGCATCAATACTTTTCACTGGCACCTCCAGGACTTCATAGTTTTCCTTGAGTCTGCCCAGATTCTAGCTTGCAGTATCACTCATGAGCACATGAAAGAGTAGAATTAATAGTAGTCTGCTCTTGACAAGCTGTGGCACCCTCTCAGCAACATCTCAGACCTTACCTCCCAGAAGGCAGCATAATTCCCTGTCAGGCCAGCAGATGGGCGCCTTAGTGTCCTTAAACAGTCACCTGCTATGAGCACTTGTCACTTCTTTTTAGAGTATCCACTGTTGTGCTGCTGGGACAGTTTCACCTGACAGACTTTGTTTGTGGGTGTCTACAGCTGTTAAAGCTCCATATCGTAATACACTTTTGCATTTAGAAAGTACCAGTTATCTATAAATATAGAAATTTTGTAAGAAACATGACAAGTATAAACAGATAAGTGACATATAGGTAGGTTGTTTGGTAAAGGACAGAAACAAGAAAAATGTCTCCATGTTCTACTAATGAGTGTGACAATACCATTTGCCACCTTGACTGTTGTCCCCACTCTCAAATCACAGTTTTGCTTTTGCCCCTATCCTCTCATTTTGTCTGTTCAGACAGAAAGCTAAACAATACATGTCTCCACAAATTATTGTGCCAGCTGTGCTGTATTCTCCTCTTTGTGTGGGTACTTCGCATGTAACATGGAGCAGTCATTGAGAGTCATTCGCTGAGACTGTTTCTCTTTTAATGTGCAAAGATGCTGAATTTGGCCTTCTCTAACTCTTACTCTTCAGTTTTCAAGAGGTCATATGGGACATCCTGAAACCAAATGAATTGGGCCACATTCGCTGTATCCAAATCTCCCTTTCAAAGTTTTGATGGTGGTTTCAGGTATGTTAGTGAATTGACATGAAGGAGTTAATTTCCCTACTTAGATCTCACATTCTTAGATCTTAACCAAGGAGAGAAGGAAATCCTTCTCCTTGATACCAAAACTTGCACGAGAAAATGCAGAAAATTGTGACTTCCTTTGAAGATCTTATATTGGCTAGTGTCCAGAAAGAGGAGTGGCAGCTTTATTGGCAGCTTTATTATGGTTTGGAAATTCTTAGTATCTTGACTGGAGGCAAACATTCTTTATATGGTGGTGAAGTTGAAATGAATTTGTCCTTTATGTTCCTGGAGCTGAGCACTTCAGTTGTGTGTCATGGAAAGTCCTGATCATCTACTGACACTCACTTCCATTGATTGAAAGCAGTATAAACAGTACTGCTGTGTTGTCCTTACAAAAATCCAGTTAGGCTCATCATGATATCCTCCATCAGGCTGAGACCAAACTGCCATGGCTGGGTAGAGCCTGTGTTTCACATGAAGAAACAAACATGCCCAGAATTTGCTCAAAAACACACTGAGGGAGTAAAAACCCAAGAGCCTTAAATGCTGTTGGATGTGAACAGGACACTGCAAAGTATTTCCTTCTGATGAGTCCAAAACCAATACTTCAGGGCTTGTGTGACAGTTTAGAGCTAATTTGTCTTATGCTGTTGAGTCTGCTGGTGCCGTATGAAGTCAGCCTGAACCACACAAAAGTGTCTAAAAGTAAGAGACGTGTCTAAGCAGGAGAGGATGAACCCTTGTAGGAAAAGATGCTGCTGTCCTCTCTAAAAGTGACAAGCCAGAAATTACTCCAAAAAGCAGATGGAAGCAAAACCTGTTCTTAACAGGAAGAATCCCTTTCCTTGGAGGCAGTCTCCTTCAGGCCTTCTCCTGGGGATGAGAAAATGCATGCACTCCAGTGGCTATAATGGTGTGAGGAGTCTCTTTACTGTAGATGGAAAACACTAGGAAGGTGGTGGGAAGGCCAAACCTGTCCCAGCAGCCCTAGTTTGGAGTTGACATGTTCCACTCCTTCATGGAACAGTGAACATGAGGAAATAAGTGCTAGCAGAGAGAACTTGGGAAGAACAAGTCCTTTCTTAAGTTACTGTAAATCTCATTATTTCTGGGCTTCAAGTGCAACTTGCGTGTCTTTCTCTGTGGGGTTTGAAAGTGATATAATTTTATATACTGTGCCTGAGAGTGTGTGACATCAATGCCATGGGCTTTTGAGTAGCTTTCCTATGGCTTCTATTAATCAGAGGGTATTTCTGGGGTGTGATCACTGACTTACTTCTAAAGGCAAATCCTTTTTCAAAATTCAAAAGTAGATGTGAACCTTATATAAAAGCAATGTAGAAAGGTGTTTTCTGAAAGTTCTCCTGCTTGCTGATATGGAAACAGTCTCTGTAACAACAGAGACTCTACCCCACCAAATTTATTTGTGGTAGCCCCCTTTCCTCCAGCCTGCCCCTTTCCCTACATTTTGGGCTGTTTTGCTGGCACACAGCAGGCCCATGGGTGTGTTTGCAATTACAGAGGGTGAAACAGGAACAGCCCTGCCTTATCTTCCTGGTTTCCCGATGACACTAAGCGCATTTTATTTTGAGATTCCTGATGGTGCTTGGCAAAGATAAACAAAATCTTCCATCAGGAAACCTGGGAGCTATTTCCACAGGAAGCTTCAAATCACTAAAGTAAATAAAACCCTTTTACATTATTCCCAGCCACGTTATTTAGCAAGCCTGAGCCTGTGACAATTAGTGAGAGGTGTCATATATTAGGGGGCTCCTGGCCTTTAAACAAATGATTCTCTTGGAATCCTGTGCATTTTGCTTTTGTCCCTGGATTTGTTCAGAAAATAGACTTTCTTCACAGAAGACACATTGAGGAAGAGCTCCAGACCTGACAACGTGAAAGTAGTTGTAACTATATTATTCTGTTGGCACGCTATCCTTTTAGGTTAAAAATAGTCCATTTCCCTCAGTCCCCAGGGATCTTTAGTTTCATCTTAAGAGTTTTGCTTGGCTCTTCTTAACTTTTACTGAGTACTGGCATCTTCAAAAGCAAAAATCACTAGTATTTCTAACCAATACTCTGGCTTTCCCAATGCACATCAGAACAATTTGAGATGTACTGTGAGTAAGACACAGTAATTTCTTTCTTCCAAATGCTTACCTATATTCAAAATGTTGGCCCCTTGATTGGTTTTAAGTGTATCTGAATTGAATGCTTTTTAACAAAATTAAGTATAGGATTCACTTCATCTAATTTAAGTCTCAAAGTTAGATATCTAAGCCTAAGCTGGTCATGTAGGGTCTCTTCATAATTAACTGTGAGGGGCCAGGATCTCTGGAATTTGACTCATCCTAGAGTGGTGGTTTGCATTGCCCTCTGGAGGAACTTGTGTCACTCCATGGGCCGTAAACTTCTGCCCATATACAAAACAACTATATTCAAGTAGCTAAGGCTAAATATGATGTACTCCATGTATGGAAATGCTTCATCTTAGCAGCACTTCCAGTCAACATATTCTTGAGATTAGAATGTGCTCTAACATATCAGAAAGGATCCTGATGATAGTCAGTCATAGATGAGTTCACAAAATTTGAAGTTTTTCTTAAAGCTTTGTTTGCTGGAGAGAGAAAAAAGGGAATCCCAATGAAATGTGAGTGGAGCAAGTCAAACAACAGGCTTTAATACCCAATCCAATATTTTAGTTCCAGTGCCTCCATTTGATTGATCTTCAGACTACACACCCGAACTACAGCTGATGACAGGCACACACTTTACTCCCACTGCAAGAGCATGATGAGTTCAACCATCAGAAATCAGGTCTCTCCCTGGAAGGCATCTACAGTCAGAAGAAATTTCAATCCAGGACTATCAGGAGCTCACTTACCCTGTGTAAACTCAGGGCTAAGTGTGGAAAAGAGGACATTATGGGGAGCAACTGATGCTTTCAATAGGCAGAACTTTAAACGGCAGCAGTGAGCAGGTCATGTTCGTGGTCCCCCTGGGAGGCAAGGCAGCTCAGTTTGTGATGTGGGGATTTAGGGACAAGCTTTCTGATGGATTGGTGAATCAATGAAAGAGGTTAGTGAAAGAATGCGTGGGATATTATTCACTTGAGATCTACATTTTACTGAAGTGACATTAAACCCAAAGCGACATCGGTAAGAATGGAGTTGATTGAAAGTCAGCATTGAGCTGTTCACACTCTAAGAAACAATAAAAGAAGGTATAATTCTCCCTTATGAAAGAATAAGCCATTCTTAGGATTTCAAGTCAAGTTTACAGCCAAGTGCCGTAGCAATTAGTAGTGAAAGAACAATTGAAAATGGCCAAAGTCGATGTCACTTGACCGAGAAGAAGGAAATTACTTTATCAGAATATTGGCTACAAATAAGCCAAGAAAGTTTGCATTCTAGGAGTAAAACTTGGAAGTGCTTTCTCTCAGGAACTTGCTTTACTTTCCCTGAGGTCAGTGATATAACTGCCTTGCTGGAGGGATGAGCCCCAGGTGGAGGCAGCTGGGAGGCAGCTTACCCAGCCACTGCTCTGTGACACTCACCAGGTGAAGGAAGCTGCAAGTAGCACTACAATAAACCACATACTTTTTCCAGTATGACTTTTTACACTTGTTGGCTAAATTATTCCTGCCTGAACTATCTGCTGTGAGGCGAAAACTTAAACCATATTTACACTGAGTAAATGGATCCTTGATTTCTCTCAGGTGAAAATATTTTTCACCTATGTTTAATGCCAAGCCACCTAAACAAAGTAATCTTCATCCTAGTGCTGCCCACATGCAGCTGGCCACTCAGGCCAGAGGGTACTTTCTGCTTTCCCCTTGTGTGTCTGGCACACTTTAAGTGCGGGGAAGGTAAATACCTCATTTCCGAGGGAAATCTCAGGTATGTGATCACAGGTTCAGTAATTTCTCAGAACTTGAAGCATTTTTAAGAAATAGACACACTTTATCTGAATAGTTATGAATAATATGAAAACAATATAACCAAGCATGATGAAATGCAATACTTTCATACTGCCCTCTTAAGATTCATTTTCTCTTATGCAGTTCATAAACTGGAACTGTGATCAGAATTTCCCTCCTTTTTCAGAGTCCCACTGTGCTGTCTTTAAACAATTCTGCTTTTGGTACCTTGCTCCAGTCTGTCTTAACTTGGCATAACATTTATACAAACTCATTACTTCCAAGAGCAACTTCAGTTTACACGAACTGATGTCTGTGCCCAAGTGTCTCATAGCTCCAAGACAAATTATAAGAATAGCTGGAGCCTAGCATATGAAAGATTACAGACTTGAGTAGGAAGAAAATGACATTGATTATTTCAAAGACTTCCCGAAAAGGGGGAAAATATATGCAGTGTTAATTTTGTCTCATTCTCTTCATATAAACTGAAAAGTGTTCTTGATTTTTGACAGATGTACCAAGCGGATTCCATATTAGTTTGGAAAAAATGCCCATTGAAGGAGAGAATTTGGTATTGTCCTGTTCGGCCAACAAATTCCTGTACAAAGACATTGCTTGGATTTTACCGAGGACAGTCAACAATCAAACAAAAGCAAAAAGGTCTCACAACAAGGAGTATTCCACCACCCTCACTCTGACCATCAAAAACGTTTCCCTGGCACACTCAGGCACCTATGCCTGCAGAGCAAGGAACATATACACGGGGAAAGAAGTGCTTCAAAAGAAAGACGTTACAATCAGAGGTGAGCACTGCAACAAAAAGGCTGTTTACTCTCGGATCCTCAAATATAAAAGCACAAGGAATGATTGTACAACACAAAGCGATGTAAAACATTAAAGGACTCATTAAACAGTAAGAGGTGTCTCATATCATCTTGATTTCTTATTACTGTTGCTACCTTTCAAGCCCTGAGGTGGTGCTCATTCCCCCAAGGTTTGGATATAGGAGGAATAGCAAACAAAAACCTAATGCGTGAGCTTCCAGTTGAGTTCAGACGGGTGTTTTCTGCTTTGACAAGGCACGTGGAAGCTGGGGTTTGGAAGATGCCCCGTGCTACATTTTACATGTTGTTATTTTTATTCTTGCTGTCTCCTACTGAGCAATAAGGAAAACTTTGGATCACTCTTTTCTTCTGCTTTGATATCGGCCTCATCAAAAGTGTCAAAGCTGAATAAACTGATTAACTTTAAAAACTGCTGTTTTCAGTCAACAACGGACATTTAATAAGCTAACTTAAATGTGCAGAAGGAGCACAATTCAGTTTGAGATTGACTGGACTATATATTTTTTATTTTAATCTGATCTTGATGGACTTATAAATATTACCTGCTGAGCAAGTTCTAATGCTTATTTATTTGAAATTATTTTCTACACTAAAGTACATTAATCTTAAAAGTATCTTCTAAAAGAAGTATGCAGGGAAGAAATAAAAATGTTGATATAATGCACAGACCTATCATATCATTTATAATAATGATGATTTTAAAACTGACAGACATGAACCATGTTTCTCCAAATAAATCCAGGTAGACTTCCAGTTGCTGTGTTGGTCAATTTTTAAAGTCAGTTCTGCACTAATGTAAAAAACTACTGATAAAATTTTGAGTGTTGCTCCTGGCCTGAAGATTCAGGAATTTGTAATGTTGTAATGATTTAATTAAATGAGGAATGTTACAGTAACAAGACTGTCAAGGTTTCAACTGGCACAGTGAGTTAATACATTTCTTAAAATACAAGTTCAAAATTGAAGCCATTAAAAGTACTCTTTTGGTATGCAAATGACAATTGGATTTATTATGGGGATTAAGAACCAGCCAAACTTCTGAAGGAGAATTAAGGGCAACTTAAGAATTCCTTGTGAGTGTTTCCCCTTTTTTTCCCCATTGTCATGATTTTACTATGGGATGTTTCTGTGTATTATAAATTCTGTAAAAGGAAGAAGTTGCTATTTTTAATAGATCTGATAACTTTATTTTTTTACAATACATAGCTTTTTATTTTTGGTTACATTTATGATCGATCATTTATATAGCATTTACATAAGCCATAACAAAACAGACCGTAGTGACCAAAATAGAAAAGGAACAAAGTGGCTGTGCTTTTAAAATAGAGGGTGACAACATGACAGTTTGTTGCGCTTGGGAACTCACCCAACTATTTCCTCCTTTAGGTATCGAGACTGTGTCCCACGGCTAAACTTGCCTTTCACGTGGGAATTGCTTTTGTCAAGTGTGAAAGGGTAAACAATAGCATTTCCCCATAATGCCAGTTTCATGGAGCCTAAAATGCTTAGAAAACAATTGATAACCTGGAAGTTGTCAGAGTAAAGAAAAGAATAATCATTTATATCTTGAAATGGCACCTATAGCCTGCTTCTATACAGTAACTCTTTTGTTCATTATTAGTGTGATGGCTTCCAGAAACAATGTGCTCTTGCAAAGGGATCAGGCTCTCTTTTTTCCTAGAACATGACTAAAAAGCAAGTGAAGTCATTGGTGACTGCTTAAATATGGAGCAAGTGCACTCTTTAGCATTTGCAAGTCTTCAGAAGAATTACAATACAGAATCCCCCTTTTTCCTGGGGTATTTTGTGGGAAGATGTTTGATGGCAAGGTGGGTGGTGATGACAGGACATTATGAATTTTCCATGGCCTTGGGAGCCAGAGCATGATGACTTGTAGCAATCAGTTGCCAGGCAATATAAATTTGGGTCAAAAAAAAAAAAGAGATATGTTGATTAGACTGTTCTTCTGTGAAATTGTTGTGAATTGCAATGATGTATATCACTGCTGAGTGGATATCCCACTAGCCTAGTCTCAACCAGCACTTAGAGGGCCACACTGTGTAAGGATGTCATAACATCCCAATGTGGCTGTCCGTGTTGGGAGGCTCAGAGAATGCTCACAGGAAACATTTGAGACAAGCAGTTCTTGGTGGTCAGATAAAAACTACTGATGTCACTTTTGATGTCCTCAGGTGACTGGAGAATCTCGTGGGTCTGGGGACTTTCTCTGCCTTTTGTTGTGTAATATATTATTTAGGGAGAAAGGTGTGAATTATATTTCTTCTTTTTAAGTGTCAAAAATAAAGCTTGTATTTATATTTTTGTACTGATTAATAAAAATAAGTGAACAGACAACATAATCATAACAAAGGGCAAAAATTGATGGCATACAAATGTAAACCCCAAAATTAACAAATTGTGATTTTTTTCCCCTTTGTTTGCTTTTGGAAATGCAAATTTGCCCACTCTACCACTCCAGGTCAGATGAGTACTTTGACGCCAGTGTCCCCTTCTCCCCTCTGTAACCCCTCTGCCACTCCCCTGGGCCAAATTCTGCCTACAATGAAGTTCCTTGGAGTAACTGAGAGCAGAGCTTGGCCCAACAAGGCAGCATTTGTGGGCAAGCATGAAGACTGGAGTCAAGTCTGGGGGGCTGCCCTGGGTGCTGAGCCCTGCACTGTGCATGCTGGTGGCCAGGGTAGCCCCTCGGCTTTGGAGTGAGCAGAGTAGGACATTGAAAACTGCTCCCCTTGGCTTCAAGGCAAAAATGAACGGGAGAAAACAGGTGGTTTACAGAAGAGAATAATCCTCATGTTGACCAAGTCCTTGAAAAGTCAGCTGATTGCAGCAGAGAAATTACCGAAAGTGTGTGAATGATGACTTAAGTTTTAAGCAAAAAACTTTTCTTAATATGAAAACCCATCTTTAGTGTATGGCTATAAACAAATTAAAATTAATCACAACTCACAGAACGTGTGATTTGCCTTTGTTGTGTCATCTTGTCTGCTTTCATTTTGGATGTCTGGGATGGGGTGTCTATCAGGGACTGCTGATAAATGTGAACTGTTGAGTTCTTCTCAGCATGTGTACGTGGACATGCATCAGACTGTACCTGTTCATAGTGTGAAAAATGAGAACAGAGCAAAAATCGAGGCGAGGTATCAATGAGAAGAGGGCAGTCTTCTTGGCTGCAAGTCAAATATAGTTGACTGTGTCTTTGTGTAGGTATGCGATGAAGAATTTACTTTACAGCATCTCTCATAAACAATACTTTTTGGGAAGAGAGAACAGATTGTCTACTATGCTGTAAACAATAAACAGCTATGTCTATGGAAATAACTGGCTTGCAGCTCAGAAAAGCACAAACTGGTCATTTTATGGTCATGACTATGCTGGAGTTAGTTTCAAGGAGCAAAGATAGCCTACTTTAAAAGTGTTTTTAGTGCTGTGGGGCTCATGCACACTGCATAAGCTGGTGGTACACAGGTGCTTAAGGTTTCTAGAGAGTTTTTATTCACAACTGGTAACAGAATCATTATGAAGATGGAAATGTCTGATGCGTAGTTTTTCTGTAAGGATAGAGAATAATCTTCCAAACACAGAATATCAGATATTCATCTGATATTGAACTTGGTGTATTGGTATCTGTTGCAGTTTAAAAGAAAATATTTGTGGAGTTGGTTTCTGCTTTGTTTTGTTTCATATTTGGAATGTGTGTCTTACTATGTTAGAAACTGTTGATCCTGTCAGTGTCTTTGAAGGGAAAGGTTGCAAACAATCATGGAATTTGAGGGAATCTGCAGAGCATCTGCATCTGCGACACTGCTCAGGAGCTCCTTGAATTCTCTGTCACTGCTTTCAATGGACCAAAATACCAAAAAGAATTTAATGAGAGTTGCAAATGTGAATGAAAAATGTTGCCATATAATGTGCACAAAAGTCACAAATATCTTGACCTTTGTCAGAACTGCCTCCATCTCTGTATGAGATGAGGGAAGGAGTGGCAAAGTGTTGAAATTATGATGAGATTACTTTGCTTCTTTCAGGGACACTTTAACATGAAGTTTATAGTGTGTTTCTCAAATGCTGTGGTGTGGTTTGGCCAGGCCTTGTTACATTCAGCCAAATATGTGAAACACAAAAGTGGAAGAATTTATGAAGACTTTGGGACAATGCTTTTGTGCTTACAGTTTCTGGGTTTTGACTGAATTTAACAAATATGATTTGTAACTCTACTCTTTAAGTAAATTATAAAAGTCACATTCATGGATATTATGGTGTACAGATCTGTATGGTGCCATTAGCAACACTGAGATACTCTGCTACAAGGTTGTCCTGATAATTGTTAAAATCTTTGGTTCACAGTTTGTTTCTTTTGATGGTGAAAAACTGAGCTTTCATAGGAACTCATTACTTTTGATAAAAACAAACATGGTAGGTCATGGAACTGAGAAAATCTCTTGAACAATGTCATCCTTGGGTCTCCACTGGTCATCATAAGCTGCTACTGTTGAGTAATGGGAGTTCTCTGTACACACCCAACACTCTTGAGCAAAGTGAAAGAGTAAATAAAACCAGTGAACAATGACCTTGGTAGAACAGCCATAGCAGTCTCTAACATCAGTAAAATGAGTGTAGGGAAGATAATTAAAACCCCCTAGTTACAAGAATGTAAAACAGAGGTGTTGTTTTGTCTTGTAGCTCAAGAGGCACCAGCCCTGCTGCAGCATCTTACGGATCAGACAGTGAACGCCAGTAAATCTGCCATGTTGGAGTGCCAGGTTCGTGGTATCCCTGAGCCCCAGATATCCTGGTTTAAAAACCATGAGGAAATACAGCAAGAACCAGGTGAGAGCTCTGTGTACTCACCTACCACTGACAGGCTGTTTATTAACCCATCTGCCATAGGTAGTCATTTGTAGTGTCATTGGTATCAGCAGCCAGACACAAGGAAGAAGTATTGCCAAGGTATTCCAGGCAGGGAGGCAGCAACACAGGTGCTCCAGATTGTTCTGTCTCAATCCAAAACCTGAGCCAGGTTGGAGGTCTAGACACAACAAGTCTCTATGGAGTCAGTGGAAAAAAATTTTCATCTTATAAGAGTCATCTCCAGAGAAAGATACTTCCCTCCATTTACTATAGAGGGAGCCTAAGGATAGGGTGTTTTGGCCAGAAGATAGCTAAGCAAGAGAAAACCGATCTGTTTGTATTGCGTTGTGTATGGGAGTACCAGCGGGAGTCTGTGGTAAGGCATTCAAAGTCTATTCTTGAGTCACAAGCTACAACACTAAATCCATATCTGGGATGTCCAAAACTGAAACGTGTCTACTGGCAGCAGAGGAATCCAGGTCTCGTGCAACAGAAAGGAACAGTTTCCCAGGTGACATATTCTAGTGACAGGAAAACTTTGGGAGATGTTTACTGCTGTGACTGGAATGTGGCTTCAAAGATCAGCTAAGACTAAATGTCCAGCTGCTGTCACCACAGCCATGGAAGCGTTCCTTGGAGATTTCAGATTGAGATGAATGACAGAGGAAAAGGCAAAACCTTTGTCACGGGAATTCATTCACTTTTGGATCAAAAGCACACATTGAGCTAGTCTTACAGGCTCAATAAAAATGTTCAAAGAGGTTTGGTCCATACGATCTTGAGTTATAAGTGTAGTCTTCTATAATAATGTTTTAGGAAGTTTGTGGTTATGGTTCTGTCCTGCATTATTGGAAATTACTATAGCATGAATAAAGACAATTGGAAAAAAGTCTGAGGATTTCTCCAAGTGAGTTATAAGCCTGTACAGACTTGCAGCCCAAGCACTAAACTTAATCTAGAGCCAGATTCCATGCAGCTTTATGGTGACCACATAGTTGTAATGTGCATTAATAACGCTGTCCTCTAAAATGAATGTTATCTGTCTAACTTGGGTATAATAGAACACATACAATTAGGAGCCACGAAGATGTTTCCAGAGGGTAAGTCAGAGTACTTTTCTTAGGTGCCTAAAATAGATGGTGGGAATACATTTTGATTGGACTGTAGTTATGATGGAGCCAAACACAAGTGTGTACTTGACTGCACATTTCCTGGCTATAGGGTGCCTCAGCAGCAGGCAGTCCTGAGGCCAAATCTGCTCCCTGCCTCTTCCTTGCTTCTTGGAGTATTGCGCAGGCTGGCTACTGGGTTGACCTAGCTGGAATAAACAAGATGTTGAAACTTCAGGTGACTCCTGTGTTTTAGGGTACACCTCATGGGACCTCTCCATGCACTATCTAGGGTCCTTTTGTGAAGGGGACCACCATTCCATGCCACATGGGCAAGTGAGATTTGAGACAAGTCTGCTGCCCATAGGGGCAGTCTAGGTATCTTTTGGAAGCGCTCTAAGCTTGAACTACTGGCGGAGCAAACCCATGCCTGTAAGTGCAGTAATCAGACTACCCATTTTCCAAAAGCTGGAGACACGCTGAAGGATTCACCTGGATGAAAGCCTAGGCACAGTGCTAATCAACACAGACAGTGTTTCCAAGTGCTTCCAAGATCATTTCCTTGGCCTGAGCTTTTTCACTCACCCAAGTGCTTTGCAAACAGTGATTTCCAAAACATTCACAGAGCGTCCAAGTATGTTTGGCTTTCCTGCAGATAACATTGTGCTGTGCAGTCTGTGGCTCATATTTCTTTTGAGAAGAACTTGAAGCAGATATTATTACACAAGGGCCAGTTTTTGTTTATATCCTGGCTCCCTCTCATTGCAAATATTTCATTCCACAGGAATAATTTTAGGGCCCGGAAGCCGAATGCTGTTTATTGAAAGAGTAAAAGAGGAGGATGAAGGACTTTACCAGTGTATAGCCACCAACTTAAAAGGCTCCGTGGAGAGTGCAGCATATGTCACGGTACAAGGTAAAGCATGACATAAAATGGGAAGTGCAAGCTTTCCAGAGTGATGTTCTTACTCAGGCTGGAAGGGCAGGGGTATGACCTGAGACTCATCTGGTGATCTCTGAAGGCAGCAATCTGAAGGAAGTCCTAGCAAGGGAAGCGTACCAGGTTGGAAAGGAAGCCTAGCAGGAAATGCTAACTCAGTGTGTGTTTACACTGACCTAAAAAGAATAATTGCTTCAACCCAACAAAGATCAGGTCAGGGTAGGTGATAAATGTAAATTTAGTATCAGCAAAACAAACAAAAAACAGTAAGAAATTCTCTCCTACCCACACATTTTCACATTTCAGGTTAATTCCATAGAAATCAGTGGCCTGGGATATTCTCATTTGTTTATTTTCAATGTAAAGTGAACCGCCAAATAAGACTAGAAGATTTTACCCTAGCGATAGCTACAAATGCGAAGGTGCTACTACAAAGAAGTAGGTATGACCTAGTTATTTCTGTAACCATTACTTGAGATAGTTTGCTATTCATTTAAAAGTCCAGCATTGTTCTGCCTTCTGACAATCTCAACCCATGCTGGTGGCAGTGACTTCTATCAATTAATTTTACACTGCATAAAAATAAATTCTATTCAGTGACCTTTTGATTTCATTAAATACCCTTTTGGCTCATAAATTATGAGATAAGAGAAGTAGATTGACATCCTCCATATAAGTCAGTGCCATGTATGAATTAAATTTGGCATAATCTATTCTACTGACCTCATGTGTTAAGTAAAGAGTCCTAAATGCATTTACTTTCTTGTTATAGAAGAAAATTTGAGTATCATCAGGTGTCTTGGGCAGGGATTATGTGTTTGTGGGTGTTCTCGTACAATGGCTTAATGTATCTGAATACTACTTAGTATTTGGATACTGCCCTACAGCTCAAGACAATTACAGCTACTAAATCAGTATTGATTTTCTACCATGAGTGTGTTATCAGTCTGAATTAATGGTGATGATACAATAATGTTTTTGCTTTAAAATGTCAGGGATAAGTATATTTACATGGGCTGGCCTAACTGGTGAAATAAAGGAGTTAAAAATGCCTATCTGCTTATGAATAATTATAGAATCATAGAATGGTTGAAGGAACCTTAAATAACCTCTAGTTCCAAGGCAGGGACACCTTCCACTAGACCAGATTGCTCAAAGACCCATCCAATCTGGCCTTGAACGCTGACAAGGATGGGGCAACTACAACTTCCCTGGACAATCTGTGCCAGTGCCTCACCACCCTCACCGTAAAGAACTTATTCCTGATACCTAATCTAAACCTGCCCTCTTTCAGTGTTAAATCATTCTTCCTTGTCCTATCACTCCATGCCCTGGGAAAAAGTTCCTCTCCAGGTCTCTTGTAGCCCCCTTTTAAGTACTGGAAGGTGCTATAAGGTTTCCCCACAGCCTTGTCCTCTTCAGGATGAACAAACCCAGCTCTCTCAGCCTGTCTTTATAGGAAAGGTGCTTCAGCCTTCTGATCATCTTTGTAGCCTCCTCTGGACTGACTCTAACAGATCCACATCATTTTATGTTGGACACCCTAGAGCTGGATGCAGCACTCCAGATGGGGTCTTATGAGAGTGGAGTCAAAAGGCAGAATTACCTCCCTCGAGGTGCCTTGATGACACTAAGGATTTTAAGGCTGCTGTAATAGCTAAAAGAGTAACTTGCTGTCCAATGCATCCTACTAATTGATAGTCCTGGACTATGTCATTCATTATTGTATTGATTTTTAACATCATTGCAGCTTGTCTATTTATTACAACCACAAGCATTCTGTCAGATGGTATCTAGGAAATCATATCTCCTACTCCAGAAGAGAGAAAAGAGAGCAGCCAAGAAAGCTTCTTCTCTGGTTATATGTCCTGAGGGACCACTGGCAATGTCCTTGTATGACTCCTGTGGGAGCAGGAGATGAAGACTACTGTACTAAAATTTATGGCTTTGAGACTGGACATTAAAAAGAAAGACTACTATGATCAAGGAAAATGCCTTTCCACCCTTTTCCTACTACAAGAAGGGAATTCACCTGAGGTTTTTTCACTCATTCCTACACTGGTCTGGAGTGCCTGTCCCTCTCCCAGGGAATGCCAGCCTCTGACCTCATCCCTGAGCCTGGAGAGGCAAGATCTAGGCTTTGCCACTTTCTTTGTGTTTCTTAGAAACACAGGCCCTGTGCCTGCCTCTGTGAGCACCAAAACCTTCCCTCCATCCCAGCAGCTCTCAGAATATGGGACCACAGATCAAAGAGAGTGGAGCAGTGCCTCATGTCAATGGTCATGTTTAGCAGATTGGAAGAGTGGTGAATGAGTCAGGAAGGAAACTGTCTGCTCTCTTTATTTCCTCTGAAAAAAATTCTTATACTCACAGATAAAACAATGTGTTATTTTTGTATCCGAGATGGATGAATGGATGGTGGAATCAAAGGACTGTCTTTAAATAATCACAGATTGTGTTTAGTTTGGAAGCAGGAGTTACTGGGCTGTCTGAGTAGAAGAGGAACCATGTTTGTGAGCATGTCAGAGCAAGCTTTCCTCTTGCTCCTGGCTGAGGAACCAAAGAGGCAGCAAATATGCAAGGACAGAACAGAAACAGCAAATGGCTGCCAGAGCACCCAGCAGATGGAGGACACTGTATACCTAAAAGCCTGGGGACACATGCTGCTTAGCACATGGGGGACACAGGCTCTTGGGCAGCTTTCTTTTGGGGGTCATCTGCTTACAGAGTGGAGGACTTGCCATGGAAGCCTTGCCCTGCTTCTCCTAAGGACGGCCCTCACACTCCCTGTCAGCAGGAGCCAGGGATACAGCTAGTTGCAGAGATGCTTCATCCTGAAGTGGATGGGCTGAAAAAGGAAGGAGCATCCTTTACACTCATGCTTGCTGAAATATGAATGTATAACAAGCAAATGAATACAGCAATGTGTCCTGTCTTAAAGGTGGTGTTTGATAACTTAATGTGAACCCTGCTGTTGAAAAGGAAAGTATCACACTTACTAAGTATTCACTGGACTATTCTGACACTATGAAAATGGTGTGTTGCCTTTTAAATAACTTTCATTTAATTAAGTTTTTAATAATAACTTTGTCTATCATTTATCTATCTGTCTATCTATCTATCTGTTTCTCTATCCATTCATCTATCTACCTACCTACCTACCTCCCTACCTACCTAACCTCTCTGACTTTGTATATCAAAAAGTTGTTGTGCCTTTGGGTCACTGAAGTCATCAGGAACTTCTCCATGAAGTTTAACTGGAATTCCCTCTGCTATTAAGTGAAGTTCAGCCTGATTTATGTCTTATGTCTGCAAGAGTAAAGGCGAACACTTAGACTCACGTTACCTCAGAAGTCCACCAAAGTGGGGTGTAAAGGAGTCCTGGCATTCTCTAGTTCAATCTCAGTTTAAACTAGAGTTATCACCAACAGTACATCCAGTCAGTGATTGCTTTATCTGGCTAGGTTATGACTACCTCCAAGGATGGAAATTCCTCAGCAACTCTGAGAACCCATCTCACTGTTGCACTGCTGCGATCATGGGATCACATGGATTAAACAGGGTAGGTCCCATTAGGGTAGGGGTCAGGGATGTTTTGGGTGCAGCAGAGTAGTGTTGTTGCCCCAGGCATTATTTTTCCCCCAATTGACACCTAAACCACAGCTTAATGTTTAGGTGTTTAGAACTGAAATCCTAATGAGCAAGTCCGTGCCAACCAAAGGCTTGAGCTTGTAGCTGGAGGGATTGGCACATTAATCCAGGCTCTCATCCTGGCATATTTGCACAGTTCTGGTGGCTTCTGTTACTACTGAGAGAGAGAAGTGCTGCTGGTGGCACTTCTTCACTCGCCCCTCCTGACCCCTCTGCAGCACTGCAGAGACATGGTATAGTGTGGGAGGGCTTTTAGAGGGGCTCTGGGGCGGGAAGGGGGCTGCTGCTTGTGGCAATGTGTCAGGCAGATGGGACAGAGCTTCACACGAGGGAAAGTCTTTGTCTGACAAGGTGGCTGTTGAGTAAATATTTGGCAGGGAGGTGTAAGGGGAAGCCAGAAATCTTGGGCTGGTAGGCAGAGAGAGGGATTTAGTCCTACCTATAGGCTCTCCAAACTCTGCTAATCCTAAGACATCTTCTGAGTGTTTCTGTCTGTTCTGCCTCAAATCAAACCTTTTCCTACCCACATGAGAGCTCTAACTTCAAGGCTTTTAGCAAGACTAGGAATCTGGCGCTTGATAACCCAGCCCAACCTCGTCTTGGGAAATGCTTTCTAGTTTTCTATGTTTGCTTGAACATTTCAAAGACAGCACCTTTGTGTCTCTTTTTTAACTCCTGGGCAGCATACTGTAGTGGTTAAAGGGTTACTGTCTTCCACCCCAGGACTGGCAGCACCATCATGCCTCAAGTGTTCTGTTTTCTGTGTCCTGCCATATGGAGCAGTGGCAAAAAATGAACTTCAGCCCCTCCAGGTTTTGCTGAATAAATGTCAGAAATTATTATTCATCATCTGCACGTGTGCTGCTCAGAAGCAAGAGGAGAGTATCCATATGTAAAAGGAAATGTTGATGCCAGAGAACAAGCAAACTGCATTAGGCTGTATTATTTATGCCATCACTATGTTCCATGTCTAAATCAAGTACTTACACAAATGCTTGTGAAAAAATAGCACTCTTGGAGAATAGATACTTTATATCTTCATTTGTAGTTGCAGTTGTATTTTTCCTCAATGAGCTTTATTCTCACAGCTCCAGAATGGACATACCAGAGCAATCTTAGATATGGGACGTGAATACAAATCTGATTATCACCTTTAGGGAGGGAAGACATTATGCTAATTAGGCAATATGCTCATATGCTCTGAACAAAGCTCTCTAGTCTTGCCTAAAACCAGGCAACACATCCCTCTGGATTACCGCATAAACCCACCAGTGAGACATCAATCATCCCTTTTTCATGTGTCTGGAGTAACACCAAGCTGCTGGGCTCTGAAAGTATGCAAAAGCAGTTGACAAAACTACTGTGAAATCATGTTCAGAATTAGTCCTCCTCATCCTCTCATTTCCCCTGTCTAGAGGGTGTTTCAAAATAAGTGGCAGAATATGAGGGTTCTTCTTGCATTTGCTACCAATCAGATGGAAAACATATTGTGGGAAGTGTGGGATTTTGACTTGATCACAGAATTTACAAAACAGATTGTTCTGAAACTATTTTACACATCCCTAAATAGCAGTCTGAAGTGAGTTTTATTTTGGCTTTTTTTAAGATCTGTCAGTGGGCTCTAATACTCTCCAGATTTGTAATGTTCATGTTTTCTTGCTGCTCTGTTTTCAGTCATTGTTGGTTTTGTTTTTCCCTTTCTGCGCTTAATTTGTTCCCTGGTTTGGAGAGCTCTCCCTGCCTGCTGGGTTCTGTGGGGTGCTGTTGGGAAAGGAGAGGGCCTCCTGTCCCCTCAAGGAGCCTGGCCCTGTGTTGCTGGTGTGACCAGCAGGAGACCTGAGGGCACAGAGACCACTGGGGAACCAGTGAGTTGAAGGGAGCACTGGGCCATACGCCCTAGGTTTCTGACCTGTGGGAATGGGGCCCCTGTGCCATGCTTTGTATGAGCGATCTTCCAGGTGCCAGATAAGATCTATCCAGGCCATGGGAAGAAGAGCTCATGGACTCCTGCTGGCAGCATCATGAGCCTCCAAAGGAACCCCCAGCTTTACCCCAGTGAGTGTTTTGCTGAGGGCTGGTGGGTTTCCAGCACAGCTGGGAAGGAGGTGTGGGCTGCAGGGCTCAGCCATCAGCAGGGAAGAGCTCTGAGCAGTGCTCAAGGAAAGGCATCATGTCCTGGACAGCAAACCACAAGCAGCAGCACTGCAGTATGCCCTGGGTCACACTTGGATTCACTGGTGCCTGCACAAGCCCTCCCTGGAGTTTCTCCTGTGTATTATCAGCAGCTCTCACACCACAGCACTGCCCCTGGGAAAGGGCCAGCAGAGCCATCCCCTCTGTGCAGCCCTGTCCTCTCCTGAGACTGCAGGAGACCTTTTTTCTTGGCTCTGTGATCCAGTCCAAACAGAGATTAATGCCCCATTGAAAAGCAGCTGGTCCTTCCTGGTATTTTATTTTAATGGTAAAAAAACATAAAGTGCCCTTGCTTTGCAGGTCGTTTTCTAAAATGTTTGCTGCTTGATTTTCCCAGGCATATCAGAGAGGTCAAACCTGGAGCTGATAACCCTGACCTGTACCTGTGTGGCTGCGACACTGTTCTGGCTCCTGTTGACCCTCTTCATTCGCAAGCTGAAGAGGGTAAGAACAGATTGGGATCTCCTGGTGACACCTGCCTCTCCTTGACAGCTCTTTGCTCATACTAGAAAATCTTTCCCAGGCCAATGGAATTTCTGAGTTTACCAAAAAAACAAATTCCATTTCACTTACTGCAGCACCACCACTTTCACAGCACCAAGCCTGCCAGAGTTCAAGAAGCATTTTGACAATGCTCTCAGGCTCATGGTGTGACTCTTAGGGTTGTCCTGTGCAAGTCCAGGAGTTGGACTTTGATGATCCTAGTGGGTCCCTTCAAACTCAAAATATTCTCTGATTCTGTAATACCACTCACCTTTGCTCCTGGTGCAATCACCAGGCTGCTTGTGGTTGCTGGGGAACCGTGACTTGCAAGGCTGAGTATGAGTAAGCCAGGAAGCAAAGTCTGGGTGAGGACAAGGCTCTGAGGGTCACAAGAATCTGTGTGTCTGACTCCCACCAAAGGCATCCCTCCCATTCCCTTATAAGAGCTGTGGGAGTTTGGCATCTTAATGTCTTTGAAGATCTGACTGAGTGGGAATGACAGATCTTCATAGATACTGCTGGGGTCTGGTTTGCACAGTGTCAGGTATAATTATATCACTTCTGAAGTGATATTTTACTGAAGCAGTTTTGATGGTGCAGCCTCTAGAGAGATGATCCTCTATCAGTGTGATAAAGTTAACTGCCCCTGGATCTGACCCTCCTTCTTTTCCAAGGCTGACTGTGATGGCTTAAAGCCCTTTTTGCTGACAGCATCACACCTGCTTCGTGTGATGTGGGCAGGTTAAACCACAGCATCTTTCATAAGCAGAAAATACAACTCCTCAGTAGCTCAGAAAGATCTCAGGGTAACTTGCAGGAGAAGATGGGTTTGAGGGAACGGCAGTATTGGGGCGACGGGGTGCACTGCAAGATATGAGATGAGAAATGGCTGCATGCCCCCCTCTCCCCACTCCTCCACTGTGGCTCTGAACACTCCCAGCCCAAGAGGTATCACAGCATGACACCACAGGAGTCAGCTCACAGCTGCCACAGTGGAGCATATCCCACGTAGCTGCGTGATGATTGCTAAAGGTTGGTGCAGCCTGATGGACCTCTGAACCAGGGTGGCATGGCAGCAGTCACTCTGCCTGTATTCTTACTGCCACAAACTTCAGTAAGGAGAGACGCATGGGAGTTTGCGAAGAAAGAAAAGCAGAAATCGGCTGAAGCTGTGGAGAAACTTCATAGCTGTAAGCAAAATTACAAGGCAAGGGGGACTAGTACTAAATGCTCACCAGTAATGATGAAGCAATTTGTAACATAACTGCAAACTCCTGGAAAAATTTGAGTTTTAAATGTAGCAAAGGGTTGCAGATTATTTTTTTTTTTTTATGAAACCAAAACTTTTTAGATTGTTAAAAGATAATAAAAATAATCATCATTGCTGTAGAGCAAGGAACTTTAACTAGATGACATATGAAGGCTCCTTTCCAGATGAGCCTTTCCAGTTAGTGTTGGTCTATGTTTATGGTCTTCTCTGTTTTTCTCTTATAAACCCTTACTCTCAAGGATTTATGTCTGGAATTAGCTTTAAGCTAAACTTTATATAGAAATTATGTTGCTGCAACAGAAAAGAAATACATCCTCTCTGAGAGCATTTTCTTGAAGCCTGTCTGTTATGCATACAGAGAAAGACAATATCCTCAACAATTCCTCATCATTGAAAATGTTACTTCAAGTCTCTAGTTGTGCCAAAAAGTTGGTATTTGGTGCATCTGAAGGAAGAATTGCAGGAAGCTATCTGAACTTTTCCACTCTGCTATTGCTTTTTCTGGGATGAATCCACTTAAAAGCTCTTCTATGTGACTGCTAGGAGCAATCTGGTACACACATCTCTATCTAGAAACACCCTTTTTGAAGCATCACACAGGTTTCTGTTTCTTCCCATATCCCACTTATCCATGTCCTGCTCAGTGTTAGTGGATGGTTTGGATCCAAGCTTTATGCCTCTTCAGTTTTTCCAAGAATCACTACAATCTTTCTTGGGACTACTTTGGTATGGTGAAAAGCAACTAAACGAGCAACTATTAGTTACTGTCATTTTAGTCCAGTTGTGCTTGTAATCAAGGCATGCACAGCTAGTAATATCCTTCTCAAAAATGCCTGGAAATGCAGGTATCAGGGACATTTTTCCAATCAGTAGAGGAAGAAAGCTGAAAGTCACAGAAGACAATTAAAGCAAATTAAAAAAAAAAAACAATATATGGATATATCTGTATGTTTGTGCCTGCACCTGTGTGCTACTTCCACAAGTTTAGGAAAAGCAACATGTTGAAGTTTAGTTGAGGAGATTTCCAATAAATTCCAACTAATAGGCAGCAAATTATGGCAAACCTTTTCAATCGAAATATAAGTACTCCTGTGTCAAGAAAAGTCCAGTGAATTAAAATGGCAATCTAGATGCTCTTTGAAGGACAATATATTTCAAAATGGATGAACTGCAGAAAACTTTGAGATCAGATTCATCTTTCCTTACATTTCTCATGTGAAATGGATAATCCATTTGCTCAGTAGAAACTGCACTGGCGATTTCTTTTGAAATGGTATGTTTTAAATTATGTCTTTGAGTCTGGCTGTTTATAAATTCCTTCAAGCTCTAATAATTTGCATAAATTTTTCAGCAATGATACCAAAGAAATAAAAAAATTGTGAAGAAAATTTGTAAGCAGTTTCTGAAGTATAATATCTAGTCTCCTGATGACTAGTCTTGCACAACTTCTAACCACATATGACCTGTCTTTGCCGGGTGTATGGAAAAAATAAACACTGGCAGTTGAACACCATCTGTTGCATGTGGCCACTTCTTGCTTTGCACAATCATGAAGAAAAGTTATTTTTATCTGCAATGTTTAGTCACTTGATGAAAACATTTCTTTAGAATGTGCAGAGGGCCCTGTGTCATAACACCATATGTTAATACAGATCCACATGGATTTCATTGAAAAAACTGGTATGTCACACAGGAGGAAAGCTAGAGGAAGGAGTTTCTTCTATACAAAAAGTCTTGCAATATGTAGAATAACCAAATCAGCTTAACCAAACCATCTATTTTGCTGTGAAACACACAACCCTGTGAACAGAATGAACTTGGAGCCCTTGATCTAAACAAGAATATGCTGACAGATACCCTTATACTCTATTTAATTTTGCAATATTTGTTTTCTAGCCTTATTCCTCTGAAATGAAGACCAACCATTACCTGTCAATCATAATGGATCCTGACGAAGTTCCCTTAGATGAGCAATGTGAACGCCTGCCTTACGATGCCAGCAAGTGGGAAATTGCAAGGGAAAGACTTAAGCTAGGTAATATTGGCATACTTCACGTTGAGTTTGAGGTGATTGAGTAAGATTATCTGTAACCACAGATAAAGAGGAGCTGGGTGTGTTCTAGACACGCAGCACAACATACTGCCAGGTTCGGTGTGATCTGTTCCATACTGAGGGCCACCGGTCTGTGAATGAACTTCAGCATTTAGGACTGACTGACTGTGTCTACCTGATTTTTCACATATATATTTTGTCTCCAGGTAGGAGAATTAAACGGAGTCACAGAATCTTTTATGTTAGAAAAGACCTTTAAGATGAAGTACAATCATTAACTCGGCACTGCCAAATCAATGACTAAACCATGTCCCTCATTGCAACATCTACACATCTTTTAAATACCTCCAGGGATGATAAGTCCACCACTTCCCTTGGCAGTCTATTCCAATGCCTGACCACCCTTTTAGTGAAGAAATGTTTCCTAATGTCCAACCTGCCCATGCACAACTTGAGGCCATTTCCTCTGGTCACTGAAGGTGCATTTGATCCCCTTGCCCAAATTATTGATAAAGATATTGAACAGGGCTGGCCCCAGTATCAAGCCCTGGGGAACACCACTAGTGACTGACCACCATCTGAAATGTAACTCCTTTCACCACTATGCTCTGGCCCCAGCAATCCAGACAGATTTTTACCCAGTGAATAGTCTACCTGTTCATGCCATGGGAAGCCAGTTTCTCCAGGAGAATGCTGTGGGAGACAGTGACAAAGACTTTACTAAGACCCAGGTAGACAACACCCACAGTCTTTCCCTCATCCACTGAGTTGGCCACCTGGCCATAGAAGGAGAATACAGACAAGAATGCTGCATTCTGTATTTTTCAGACTGATTTACTTAAAACATGACAAAAACAAGGCAACCAAAGGATTCCAAAACAGACTGCCAACTTGGATGCTTCTCTCTCTAGACTCCAGGAATCTGACCTTTGGCATTTACTGTAATTTTGGTGATTCGCTGTGTTAATAGTGAAGGCTCTAGAGGGGAAGCTGTATGAGGAGTGGCTGAGATCACTTGATCTGTTCAGCCTGGAGGAGATTGAGGGGTGACTTCATTGCAGTCTACAACTTCCTCATGAGGGGAAGAGGAGGGGCAGGCACTGATCTCTTCTCTGTGGTGACCAGTGACAGAATCTGAGGGAATGGCCTGAAATTGTGTCAAGGGAGGTTTAGGCTGGGTATTAGAAAAAGGTTCTTCACCCAGAGGGTGGCTGGGCACTGGAACAGGCTCCTCAGTGAAGTGGTCACAGCACCAAACCTGAAAGAGTTCAAGAGGTATTTGAACAATGCACATTGTGTGATTCTTGGGGTAGTCCTGTGCAGGGCCAGGTTCATCCACAAGAATGTTTTTTGTGGGTCCCTTTCAATTCAGGATATTCTATGATTCTATGATTTTCTTCCCTCGTAACCTGGTTACATATTCATTTGGAAAAAAGCCAGTGCAGGAATGGGTCCTCATAATTCATCCTGCGCCCCTCCCTGTTTCTCCCTTTCCTCCTCTCCAGCACAATCTCCTTGTTTTCCCTCCATGCTGCAGTTTTTATAAACATTCTTGTGAGCGCACCATAAAGTGTAGGAATGTGGTGACACATAAATCCACGCATAAATGAATAAATATCCTTGGAAACTTTAAACCTACAACTAGCTCACCTATCCCAGTGAAAGGCATGGGCTTGGGAGCATTCCTTATTTTTTTAGCCTAGAGTGGGGCTGATGAGGAGGAAAGGTAAGTAGGGACCATATTTTGAAGCTGAGGATTCCCTCTAGAAACCACACAGATTTTAACAAAAAGGTCAACATTAAAATATCAATTATAAACTCAGCCTCGTTGTTATACTGCTGTTTGTTCTTTCAGGCATGCATTACATTTGTCCTGCAGCAAGATCTAGAAAATCCTTGTATTTTAGTTAGGAGCTGTAACAAATTCCTTCTGCCTTCTGGGTATCAGGGACAGAGGGTGATTAACACATGCGTATAATTAGGATCACACTTAATTTGCCTGCCAGAAGACACAAGCTGACCAGATGTGGATAAGTACAGCTGAAATATACTGCTTGCAATTTATTATTGTCATACACAATTCTGGGAATGCTGAAACCTTGTGCTGGAGTGTCTTCAATCTTTAGACAGTTTTCTTACAACGATGGACCAAGAGCCTGATGTGCAAACAATGTGACCACTGGGAAAGAAACAAGCAGAAATGGAATGTAAACACCAAGGAAAACCCCATGTCTTGCAGGGTTGGTGTTCAGAGTCCAGAGATGAGGAATGACGACCAGAGAATGAGTTAAAAGTGGAAAAACTGGTATAAACAAACAAAGAATGCTGACAGTGAATGAGAACCAGATTTGGAGAAGTTGTGTGTGTGCTGTATGCTAGATTAGCTCAGTGCAAGTCTTGCTTACATGACAGTTGGCTCAGTCTTTGAGTAACCTTGGCAGTCTCTGAGGATTAGTGTCTCACAAACACAAAATGTGCTTCTAAGGTTTTTAAAAAATATTTTTACTTAGAAATGCAACCCCTTTCAGCATCATGTTTTTCTTTCCCACCTACTTGTCCTCCAGGACACATATTTATTATAACTTTCGCAAATAAGTTTCTCCTTTCAACCCACATCTCCTCTGCTGTGTGTTCCTCCAACACACGTACACGCAGCCCAGGGCTGTGATGCAATGCTTATATAACAGTACTCCCCCTTCATCTGTAAGAGGTGCAGAAGTTATAGGAAATTTCATACGGGCATCACTGAAGTCAGGGTAATTAACATTCAGTATAGATTACCTTCACTGAGAGCAAAATGTCATCTTTTCATTAGGGGAAAAAATGTTGGTGCTATAAATCATTGACACTGTGGTTGGTGATAACGTTGCAGTCCAGCACAAGCATTAGGTGAGCTATTGTGCACTTTCCACCTCACTCTTGGGCTTGACCTTCCTAATCTATGAGAGGTCACACACTGCTGATGTTGTGATGCAGGACCCCCAGGGAGTTTTGCCTCATGGCTGCAGTGCAACATCAAACACGCTGATGGTGGATGGCTTCCTGAGCTCCACTCCCTCCTGTGCAATGCAAGCCCACAGCGCTGGCACTGAGCACAGAGCTTTCCACTCTCCTTCACATGAGAACTGTCCTGTGTAGCAGAATGGAAAATATGAAGCCACATATGGGGAAAACGCAGATCACTCAAACTGTGGCAAACAACCTGAGAAAGGAACACACCTTTGAGCCTATGCCTTCCCACAGACATGGAGTTCGGTGTCTGCAAGTACTTTTTGCTGATGCCCCAGTCCAGCAACTCACATGCTTGAAGGACCTTGCTAAAACGGGACTGAAATGGAAACTTCCTGATCCAAAACTCCTTGACTGAGGGGTATGTTCACTTTAATGAGTTCTGAGTGGCCCATTAAATCCAAATCAAGTGTGGAAAACTTAAGTAGAGCATTTCGCTTCATTGGTCTGGATCTAAATACTGCAACATTTCATACCTGAGCATTACCCCAAATATATCCAGTGTAGCTGCTTGAAGGCTGTGAGAAGTTGACTACTCAGATGCTTGGGCAACTTAATATTCCCCTGTTTAATTGCTCTGTTCAATAATTTTGTAGCTACTTTTTGTGACAACAAAAGGAACTTTTGCAAGAACAACCATAGCCACAATCTACATTCTAAACTGTGGAGTTTTGAGCTACACCCTGAAAAGTTAAAGCAGCCCTATTCTGCACTACCATTGAGCACTGTACAAACAATAGCAGAGCAACAAAGACAAGTGTTATTACAGTTTCCCATTAAATCCCGCTGCTGTTTGGAGAAGGAAGTGCTGTTTCCAGTGCTCATTCTCCTTTATAAAAGGTTAGCAGCTTTGTGTAGCTTTACAAGCTGGTATGTTTTCCAAGTGGTGACTAAGTGGGTTATCTCGATGTGGGAAGTGATTCAACAGTGATGGAAACAGATTAAAGCTATGGATTAAACAAAGGTATGATGGGTTTTATAGGACTTGAAACTGCAAGTTCATCTTGTAGAAACCATGACAGCCAAAACATTAAGGACTAAGAGCATTAATTCACTAAGAAAACTGAGACTTTAGTCTTAATGATGCTTTCCCTATACATCTGCTGAATGAAAAATCTACAGGCAGTAACTGAAAAAGGTGACGGTAGATTTTTAGACACACACTGATTCATCTGTATTTCTCTGTCAAATACTAAGCCGTTCACAAAACAAGGTTCAGTCTGTTGACGCTTTTCAGTCACGTAGATTAAGTTCTTCATGGTTTTTACTTGCTGCAAAAAATACAACACTTGCATATCTAGGGTGGACATAAATTTCTGGGTTTTTTTGGCTTAGCATATTCCACTTCATGTTTACATTGCTTTGATAACATATGCTATTTTCTTCTATTGACAGACATACTGAGAATTACAGTTTAGATATATGATACACATATACTGATTTAATTTAGAACTGACAGTAGCCCTTTTTCTCTGTTTGCAAGTATCCGCGTGGGATTCATTCATGAAGCCATTTGTTGACGATTTCTTTTTTTGCCAGAATGCATCTCTCCACTTTGTTTTCTTTGCAGGAAAGTCTCTTGGACACGGAGCTTTTGGAAAGGTGGTACAAGCATCTGCTTTTGGAATTCGGAAATCACCAACATGCAGAATAGTTGCCGTGAAAATGCTAAAAGGTATCTTGCTGTAAAGCTGCATTGAAAAAAATGATACAGTGTTTAATTTTTTATATGATTCTGTTGAAAGTAAGAGCCTATCACAATAATTCTTGGAAGCCCTGAAAATGTGTACAAGTTAAACTTCAAGTCCACCACAATAGAAATGGCAGAACTATGAAATAAAAATTGCATTCGCAATAAAAATTTGTGCCATTATGCTAGACTGACCCTATACCACTTGCTGTAAAGGAAATCTAGCTGAAGGATAAGGCATCCACCTTGATGTGAAGACACCTACACAGAAGCTTTTATATTTTCCCTGGTCATTAGTTCCAATGAATAATCATCTTACTGTTAAAAACAGATGCCTTATGTCTAATTTGCATCTCTCTGACTTTTGCTTCTCACTCTAACCTTCTCCATCGTATTATATAATGATTTTTTATCATGAAGGCCCTTTTATTAAGCTAAATATATTCAGCAGTTTAAATCTTGGTGGCGTCGTGCAGGTGTGTCCTCTCTGAACCCTTTGCAGGTTCATCACATGGTGTTTAGGATGCTGACACCCAGGTTGTGCAATGGATTTGCCAGCACTGTTCATACTCAGCTATTCACTGCCACCTTTCTCATTGGAGCAGAAAGGACAAAAACCCCTCATTGATTTGAAGAGGGCACTTGGGAAATTAGCAAGCAGTATGATATTCAGTCATAGCCTGCAGCAGCTGTGGTTGAATTCCGTAACCCAGAGTCCTAGTGGCATCCTTTCATAAGTATTTAGCTTTCCCTTGTTTATATATATAAAGATTGCAGCAGGCTTTTTTGCATTACCCTGGGAGCTTATTCTGCATTACTTGTCTGTCATAATCCCTCAATCCTTTTTGGTATTGCTCTCTGCCAGGACACATCCCCTATTCTGCCAGTCAGGCTTGGATCCTTGATGCTCTTGGTTGAATCTGTTCAGGTATAGTTTGAATACATCCACCTTAGCCAGTGGCTCCTAGCTTCACAGATGCTACTTATAATTTACAGGAGATCTGTATGTGTCAGTCCCAGCCCTTGGAAGGCCGTGTGCGATACTTTCAGACCTACAGTCTGGCATCTGTACAGCATGTAGGGTGCGCACTCTTGATTTTGTCCTCAACAAGCTTGTCTGCAATGTAATGTCCAATGCTTTCTCAGGGGGTGGTACATGCTATACAGGATCATTCCCAAGGACAGAATTTGCAACTGAGAGGGTTGCAAACCCTTCTCCTCTCTCTTACTCCAGAAGCACAGAAATACTCTGGTAGTCAGTGTCAAAAGAACAACTACCCTGCAGCAAGAATGGCTGGAAAATGTGAAGAAAATAAATCTTTGGTCCCTGTCCAAATCTCCTGCAGCAGTGGGCCAATAGCCATCTCTGTCACTGGTTTCAGTGTTCACTGGTTTCAGCCTGTCACCTGGGTCATCGTCTGACCCTGGGTTAACTGAGCTGTTTTGCAGACATATGTGCTGGCAGAGTGGTCTGCCAGGCTCAACATTTCTTGGTGTCCATCAAGCAGGCTTCTTGTGCCAGTCAGCACCATCAAGGCAGCAGTGGAGGGAAAGTGTCACCACCTATAGAAGCAAATAGTGGGTAGATGACAAGTTTTGTGTGGGACACCAAGAAAAATTGTTTCCATTCAGATGTTGAACCAAGCTCTTTAAGACTTAGCTCCAGAGTTTTTTCCCCAGCACTGTTCTTCTTGCTCTTGGTGTCACTAAACTGAAAAACTCCTTTTGGATCTACACAAAGCAATATGCTTTTTTCCTTGCTTTCTTTACAAAATTAAATTCTGCAGGAAAAAATGTGCTCACAGGGAATGAAAAGTTGCACTCAACACTGCATCGAATGTTTTGGGTTTATTTGAGGAATTTCTCATTTTATTACTATTAGTATTATTATTAGTATTGGTCATGACTGGTAGGATGAGATGCAGTCATATCACTTCAAAACCAATTAAAATTTACTTCCCTGTCTATCTCCAGGCTTCCTATACAACAGACAGAACTGGACAATCACTACCACCGGGTAGTTAATCTTCTCCCTATACAGATGGCTAAACTTGATGTCTGCATCAGCCTCTGGAAATACTTTCCTCTTTCCACTGACTCCTTAAGATATTTAGTTCAGGCTAGTAAAAAAAACTTAGATAGATGAAGTCAAGTCAAATGAAACCTCCTCTAGATAGAGTTAGTAATAATCTTGAAATCCTTTTTTATTTGTTCTTTCAAATTTCTTGGGTGAAATATCAAAACTATTCATGCGGAAAAAAATTCTCTCGGTTCTAAATATAACAGAGTCTACTGGGAAAAAGTTGAGTGTCTGACTCTTTTTATTTAATTGCAACTGAGAGGATGCTGAGCAGTGGGAATAGAGAAGGAAAATCAACACAAGAAGTACATCCAGTAATGGAGATTATTTCAGTGGAAAGTCATGAGAAGTGGTAAAGCTCAGCAGGACCAGTTCTTTGTCATTTCACATTGACTTTTATTTTGTATTTACAGAAGGAGCCACAGCAAGTGAGTACAAAGCACTGATGACAGAGCTGAAAATCCTAATCCACATTGGCCATCATCTCAACATTGTGAATTTGCTGGGAGCTTGCACGAAAAATGGAGGTAAAAACATCTGCGCTGCTCTGAAAATGGGTTTGGATTACCTCCCAATAACAGTTAGTTGGCCATGTTGTTTTTCATCCAGAGATCAAGTTATTAACTTGTAATATTTGAGCTCATCCCATAGTTAGTGAAACAAAAAGAGGAAGATAAGAAGAGACTTTTAGTCATTTAATGAAGCCCTTAAACTTTTCCTCTATTTAAACTCTCTTTTAGTATTGGCATGTGAAGTGTGAATACAGGACCATGCCACTTGCTGTCCTTTATCTCACTCATTTCACTGCTCAAGCTCAAGTTAAACATGATCTGGAAAGGCTGGGAACAAGAGATATCAGCTGCTGGATCTGAACAACAAATCACAAGGCAGCTGTTGTGAAATTTTCCATGGTATTACACTAGAAAATCAAAAGGCCAGTATGAGAGATTGTTTGTTTTATATATGTCACCTATTTTAGTTCAACAAGTGTGTGTGGGCTGCGAGACTCCAGTTTGAACTGACTGAAGAAGAAACAGAGGGTCTCTCAGGACTTAGATTCATGACCCAGCTTTCAAAAATTAGTCCCTGTCCTAATTTCCAGAAACAGTATTGTTTTGATAACATGTCCAATGTCCTTCAAGCAGCCTTTGACTTCATAAGGACATGTTGCCAGTTATTTTGGACTCAAGTTATAGTTCCAGGCATGAAAGACTATCCTTCTCAGAACTGATGCCACCTTGTATTGCTTTACGCTGCTCAGAATGCTTTTTTTGTTTTTGACCAGGGCCTCTGATGGTGATTGTTGAATACTGTAAGTACGGGAATTTATCAAACTATCTGAAGAGCAAGAGGAATTTTTTCAGCCCTAACAAGGTGAGGAGGCAGATGCTCCTGGTAGGGTTCATCTTACCTGACATAAGTATTGATAGTGTAGATGTCAGCTTCTGACCTAGTCTCCTTAGACTCTCTTTTACCATAGGAGAGAAATGACTTTTGGGTGAAGTTCACCTGACCTATATTAATATTTGTTGTGGGATGTGTTGTGCCAAGAAAGGAGTCGTCTCTCTCTGTTCCTGCCTGTGCATGGAGACTGCTGTGAGTAATGTGGCTGGAGCCATCTACAGTGAGGGAAGTGAATCCTATCCAAAGTGTCCCCATGTCCTCTTGCTCTGCTGCTGCTGAACCCATTCCTGCTGAGCTTGGGATCACTTCAGAGGCTGGTGTCGGCGAAACCAAAGGAAGTGGTTTTGCCCTCTGATTTCAGCGCTGCTGGGAGCAAAACCAAGATAATGCCAATTAAATCTCATGTCCCAAGACACTCTAATATTTAGAGATTTACAAGTAATCTTATTATTGCGTAAGGAAAAGGGCTATCAAGAGGAAAAGAGATTAGAGTCTTGTCCCCATATCCCACAATCCTCTGAATCAAATTTATGGCATGTTTCTTATTACAAACCTAAACCAAAATGTGCCAACTATATGCTTGTGCACTTCCAGCAGAATCCTCCAAAGGATCCAGGGCTATGAAATGGGATTTAGGAGCCTGGATGCTGAACAGCAGGCCTCAAAACCTCTGCTCAGCTGTGCCAAAAGTTCAGCAGCATCTCAGGGTTATTTTTTGCAAGGGCTTTGTGGGAGGGCAGTCAGATGACATCTACCTCCAAAAGGCTTTTTCTGAGTCTCTGTTCCCATGGCTGTCCATGCTGGACTCTGCAATAGACAGAGCAGCCACGTCCTCCTACATGGGGTTGTTGAAGTAGGATGCTCCGCAGGGACTAGGGCTGTGCAGGGTCCATCCTGAGTGGAGTCACTCACGTGGTGAGTAGTGTTCCCAGGTGCAGTGCTCCAGCACCCTTGGGAAGGTTGCCCAGGAAGGAAGGAGGGGGAAGTTTGACTCTGCACCAGCATGTATAGGGAAGAGAGATGGTCACAGGACAAGTCAAAAGGTAAGATGGGCAAGAGTATGGTCAGGCAGCTTGGCTGCTCTACAGGTAGCTGTAAGAAGGCATTTTCCAAACAGTGTTGCATGTGTCCCATTAAACCATCACATCCTTGACCATCAGATGAAAGTATTGGATAAAGGCATTGAAGAGAGGGAGTCACTTCCAGTAATACCTGTATTTCAAGCACCAAGTGCTCTTGCTCCTCATTGGAAAGGCTTACAGCTCCACACCAAGCACTGTACATGGACATAGAGGCAGATGCCTTAAGCAGCCTGGGACAAACTGCTGATGTTGAGAGGGCTGGGACCTGCACTGTGGGCACATCCTTCCCAGCTCATCCAGTTGTGCTCCTTCTCTGTCAGGTGGAGAGAAATGGGCTCTTCCGGATGATTCATTTTAAGCTGAGATGAGCCACAGCCCAGCAGAAACGTCCATCCATACACCCTGCAAATCCTTACCACATCAGAGATAGCCCACAGCCCTGGTTACCCCAAAATCATGTACTGGTGCTCCCAAGCCACCATGTTTCTGCCCTCTGGGGATGGCAGCCTTGGTGGAGCACAGCCCTGTCGCCAGTCCCTGGCTGCCAGTGGCACTAGACACCCCCGCCCATGGGAGACGTGCCCACAGACTCCACAGACCACCATCCTGGCAGAAAGGCGACAGCAGTCTGACTCGGTTCCTTTCCCACCCCCTCCTTCACTCTGATGTAGCACCTCTTCTCCTCTGTTTGTTTGAAGGACTACTCTCTGCAGGGAGAGCCAATGAAAGAGAAAAAGGATATTGAGCCAGTGGAAAGCAAAAAACAAAGGTTGGCCAGTGTCACCAGCAGCGAGAGCTTTGCAAGCTCTGGGTTCCAGGAAGATAAAAGTCTGAGAGATGTGGAGGAGGACGAGGAGGGTAGGTATTAATTCCTTCCTGTCCCTACATGGGTTGTGATATTTTTACAACATACTGTGCATCCCTGAAATTTTTTTCCTCATTTATCACCCTAATAAACATCCGTGGGAGACGCTCAGAGGGTCATGTCCAGAGGATAGAAGATTTAAAAAAAGATTATTTCCAGGGTTACTAAATCTGACAGGAAAATGTGTGATTGTTTCTTCTGACTGCTCCTTATCTTTGGGGAAAACACAGCAGTGTCCAAAGCACGGGGTGTAAAGCAAGAACTATTTTTGTTTCCAATTACAGTGGGTTGACCTTCAAATAGCACTCTGTGAAAACTGAATTTATGGGAGTAATGGGGTCTGTAAGAAAGGAGGAAAATAACCGTGAGTGATATTTGTAACAAACCCCACTTTCTACCTCTGCAGATGTTGATGATCTGTACAAGTTGCCCCTCACTATGGAGGACCTCATCTCTTACAGCTTTCAGGTGGCCAGAGGCATGGAGTTCCTCTCCTCCAGAAAGGTGAGTTTGGCACTGAGGATTTTTCCCTGCAGAAGGATGGGATTCAGAGGGGAAATCATGTCTACATTTTAGTGACACCTTCCTTGGGAAAGCTCCCAGAGGAAGAGCCATTTTCCTCTTGGTGTTATAAATATAACGGTGTGTTTATCCAAGTCTCCATAGTCCATAAACACAGGATCATGACTGAAGGCAGTGGGTCAAGCTCATTCATTTGGGAAAGATCTTTTGGGTGTGGTAGGTTTTTCTTTAATTTCAACATATATTAGATGGGGAGCTCCAAATGATTCAGCGCTTTCCCTGCAAATGTCAAGAGGCTTAAAAATGTATCTCCTTCTGGACTTAAGAATTATTTTTTTTTTAAAGAATTACCACTGTTTACAGTAACTTCATGTAAACTACAGTCAACTTCTGTTAAAAAAAGTAAATTGATCTCAATAATAATAATAATAATAATTTTTTTAAGGATATGGGAGACAGGAAATTTGTGGGCAAGAATAAGGAAATGCAGCTTGATTGTGAAACTGCTTTATTATAGTGCATTCATCGTGACCTGGCAGCCAGAAACATCCTTTTATCTGAGAACAATGTCGTGAAGATCTGTGATTTTGGCCTCGCAAGAGATATTTATAAGAATCCTGATTATGTGAGAAAAGGAGATGTAAGTCAAGATGCTTTTTATTTGCCCAAGTGTTTATAACATATCATTTCAAACTCTCCACCAAAATGTTCTGTAGACATTCACATTTCCTGAACTTGAGAGCTCAAAAGCAAAGATGAGCTATCCAGATGTGTTGAGGATCTGGAAAGCATTTCTATCCTCAGGCATAAGGCTTAGACATGCTAACTGCTTCACAGCTCTGCCCCATTAATACTTTCCTTCTTAGACGTGTTCCTTGGCTGGCTCAGCATAACCCCCTCACTCAGTAAACTTCTTTCAAGGAAACCAGTCCCTCCAAAAGAAGGTGTGTGCCCCCCAGAGCTCCCGAGAAGCTGCTCAATGGTGCTTCTAGGAGCTGAGCAGGACTTGCTGCCTCCAGCACCTGCTCGGTGGTTGTTTTGCTCCTGCTGGAGAGAGCAGGAAGGAAGCACCTTGCCAGGCCTGACGTTAAGGCTGGGTCAGCAAACTGCACCTGCACCCACTGGTGCCATGGGGATTTGGCGTGGGCATGGGAATTTGGTGTGGGAGTGTCACGCAGTCTCTTTCTGGAAGTCTCACTCAGCTGCCAGCTATTCCCACATCCATAAATAGCTTTTGAGATTTACAGCATTGCATATTAGCTGGGAAGTGTTGTTCACATAACTTGGGTACTGCTCAGGAAACCCTAACAGGCTGTGCTGAGCAGACCTCAAGGGTTGCTGATGTACTCCTGCAATTCAGGCTCTGAGAATTTCCCTCAGAATATCTCCAACACTATCACAGAATGATTATGCTTAAATGCAGAGTTTTCTCCCCTGTCTCTATGACACAGGCAAGAGGCCTCTGCTCCTTCGTATCACAGCATCCCTGTAAAGAAAAGGCCTGGTCACAGGTTTCCAGTGTCTGGTGTTTTGTGCCACACATATTTTAAAAACAGCCTTTTACTCCAACAATTTGTTAAGAAAGTGTCTGAATGAGTGTGGGTTTATCTTGACTATCTGCAAGGAAGTCCCACAGGTTCTTGTTGAATGGTAATTATTTACATAACAATATAGAGTTGATTCATCTATGATTAAATTCTTTTAGGCTTTGAAAATAATAGTCAGGTTTGTCCCTTTTACTCCAGGCTCGACTTCCTCTCAAGTGGATGGCTCCTGAATCCATATTTGATAAAATCTACAATACAAAAAGTGACGTGTGGTCCTATGGGGTCTTGCTGTGGGAGATATTTTCCTTGGGTATGTTAACTCTGCACATTGGGAGCTGGAGTCAGCAATGGGGACTGAGACTTGGGGAAAAACATCCATTATCTTCAATGATCTTTTGACAGGTGCTTAATAAAGAAAGACTTAAATCAGTCAGTGGTGAGGTGTGCAGATAGAGGCAGAGGGAGTATCATGACCCTGTGGACTAAAAGTTTTGGTGCTTGTAAGGCACACTGAAAGCCCACTTGTCACGTTGAAAGACTTAATGGATAGCACAGCTGTCTGAGAACTTTTCCACTTACTTCTGCCATGAGCAAAACCTAAGCTTCCCTCTTTTCTCTGTTGAAACCCTTGGTAGAGTTTGCAGGGCAGCACAGCCAGAGCAGTTGCAGTGCTTTGTTTGACTGATGCCACAAACCAGAAAAATAAGGCAATTTTTAAAGCATTTTTTTGAATGTGGAACTCTATGGGATAACACAGAGCTGTGAGTGTGAGTCTTCAGTTGCCCAGGCCCAAGGCATCACCTCCCATGCCACAAAGAGCATTCAAGACACTGAGTGCCATGAGCTGGGTGCTCTCTCAAAGGTTCCTTATTTCTCTTGTGGGAGCAAGGGAGCCAAACACAGAGAGGTATTTGCATGTATCCAATTCTGTCACCTCCATTTCCATCCCAAGACCAGGAGGTCCCTCCAGTCCAGGAGGGATCCAGCATGCCACTCACCCAGGCTACTGGATACAGCAGGTGAAAAGCATCTGCACAGATGCCGCAGGATGAACTGGAGCATGCAATCTGAAATTAAAACCCTGTGAAGCTTTCTCCCTCCTTTCTTTCATGTAGAAAAGGCAGGATACAAGATGTACACTGAGTGGGAACAACAATGACCGTCAGAATAGAAGAATCTTAATTGAGTTTAACACAGAGGCTGACAAAAGAGGCAAACAGCAGAGGAAACAATACTATACAACTCTCAGGACAATCAATCATTTATTAGTTTAAATACATGTTGTTGGTCAGCCTGCCAACTCTTGTGATTTTACGGTCAGCTTCATAATACCTGCTATTTTTTTCTTAAAGCCCCAGCTCCTTGAACCTGGCAACTCTCTGACACCTTTGTTTTTTCTTTCATTCTCCTTTTTCCTGATTTTTTTTTTTGGTCCACAGATAAAAACCCAACATCACAATCAGGCTGCATCTTAAAAACAAAGAAACTAGAAAAACAATGCAAATGTACTGTGATCTGATTTAAAACAAATATTTCAATTTTTTTTTCAAGGTGATTTTGAGCATTTGGGGTTTGTTAATACTCTGCTTACTAGAATTGGAGTAGTCCAAGCCAATAGAAAGATTAGACTTGGCTTTTCAAGGGATACTGTTCAAGTCAAATTCATGTGTATTTTTTTCATTCAGGCCAGGTAAGCACTGCAAATAGTTATGGGTTTGATCTTGCCCCTCTCCAAGGACTGGGGCTTGGAACACCACCAGCAGCAGTTCCCTGTCTGTGGCAGCTGGCAGGACCAGACCTTGTAGTGGAGGGACATCCTCTGATCCCCAGCTCTGCAACCTGGTGCTGCACATCCCAAGTGTTTGAGGGAGATGCATAAGGGTTACAGCTAGGTCACAACTACCCAACTCAGGGCATGTATCTATTCTCCCAATGTTGCCTTCAGGCGCCTCTCCTTACCCTGGAGTCCAAATAGATGAGGATTTCTGCAGCAGACTGAAGGAAGGCACAAGAATGCGAGCTCCGGAGCAAGCAACCGAGGAGATGTAAGATGCCTTTGCTTGCCTTGTGTACCACCCTCCATCCTGGCCTGCCTTGTAGAGTCTCTGTAAAAGCACTCTGACCCAGCCTAAGGAAAAACCTCAATACTGCATCAGTGTTTTCTTGTGTACCCCTCACCTTGGCCCCCTGGTCCTCCCACAGGGTAGGAGAGGGCAGGGAAGGACATGGACCTGAGCCCAGTGCACCACCAGCGCTGTGCTCCAAAGGGAGCTGAGCAAGGAGGAGTAGGAAGGTCATTCATTCCTCGCCAGGTTTAATATTTACTGACATGCACACAGATAAGTGCTGGAGGAATGTGACATTATTAACATTATCTTGACTTAGGAAGTGAAAGCAGAAGCTTCCTTGCAATCACTCGGGTAATGAGGGTCCACCCTTTCCTGTACACAGTGTCTGATGGCAGAGGAAGGTGACAGGGACCCGCAGCCTCCCAGCCCATGTCGTCCGAGTCCTTCCACCATGACGTCGGCTGTTGCTCCCCACTTCCCTGCCTTCAGGTGCAGCCTCAAGCTGCTACTGCATGGCCAACACCTTTTTGGAGACCTAGGGGGGTCCGAATGAGATTGTGAGTTTGCAGCCCCTCTGCCTTGGAAGTGGGACAGAGCACCTTGCCCAGGGAGGCACATGCAGCACACTGAATATTCACCCCATGAAACAACTCATTGAGAAACATGAACATATCCCAGGTGTTTTACCTCTGGAGGCAAAACCAAATACATGTAGGTGTCTTGGTGCCTTTCTGAGTGCTACGTCGTGACTCTAAATAGCAACACTTACCAAAAAATAATTCTGGAAGAAGAAAAGGATGCAAGCCAGCCATGCCTATCTGGGATTATTGCCCATCAGCTAATTTTATTATCCTAGTGACCGCAGATAAGAACTTTCTTTTTTCTCTTCCACATATTTTATTGCAGGAAGGAAAGCTCAGCTTGACCAATACAAGGAAGTGACACGTTCATATAAGTTATCTTATGATGCCTTAACCTAAACATTGCCAGCTAATAGATGTTTAATATAAAGATTTAATGCTTAATTAGGAATGAAAAAAAGCAAGTATGACTAGCTGGCTAAATTATTCTTTTGATGTGGTCTTCCAGGGTCTTGCAGGAAGGTTTTATTTCTTTTTTTTTTGTGGAAAGTTTACTGTTTTACTTTTAGGAAGAGGCCTCCGTGGTGTTAGAGAGAATTTTTGTGAAGTCAGGCAGGTTCAGGAGTTAACTCTATCACTGACAAGCTGTCAGTGACTGCGCTGCCTTAGATCAAATTGAGCTGTAACCCTGCCATGTGCTCACTTTGCTTTTGTCCTCACAGTTACCAAATCATGCTGGACTGCTGGCAAAGCAATCCCAACGACAGGCCACGGTTCTCCGAGCTGGTGAAAAAGCTGGGTGACCTCCTGCAAGCAAATGTCCAGCAGGTACTAATGTCAAAACCGCGTGCTGTCACCAGGGCAGGGGTGACTGGCCACATGGTCCCCGGAATAACACTTGCGTTTCTTGTTTGCATTTAGGAAGGCAAAGACTACATACCCCTCAGCACAATATTTACAACTGAAAGTGGGTTTCCCCATGCATCTGACCCTTTGTGCAACGAAAATCTTTCTGTTACAAGCTCAAGTTCTGGAAGCACTGAAAACATCAGGTGAGACAAGCAAGATAAAGACTGAGTTTTTTTGTTGGGGATGGTAGCTTGCTGCATAGCCTGTTTTGGATCTGGATGGGAGAAAACATTCAGATGTGCCCCATCAGCCACTGAGCCACTCACTGGGCTGGGACAGCTCTTTGCAGTGTCCCTGCACAGGGGTACCTTCAAGTCACAGGGCTCAGGCACTGCAAGAGGGGCAACTGTGTGCACTCCACAACTGGGGAGTGAGGTTTGGGTGGGGTCTGGTTAACGAGTCCCTTTTGTATGACCTGCCTCGGTGATAGCTGGGAACTGCCTAAAGAAACGGAGACATATCCAGCACTTTCTGCTTACACACTTCATACTCTCACCAAAAATTCTCCTGCTTTTCTTCTTGAACAGATACATAAACACTTTCAAAGTAACTCCTCACCAGCGCATAAAGACATTTGAAGAGCTTCCCATCAAGGAAACACTTGTATTTAATGTAAGTGACTCCTGGGCCACATGGTGCACCATGTATTTCTTTTTATTTGTGTGAGAGATTTATACAGGGATAATCAAAACAGGGGGGTTACTGTTTTGTCAGCTCTACTGATATAAGGTGCAAGATTAGCCGTGCTTGCAACAAGATGTTATCCCACTGCTTTACAAATTGGGGTCAGCATTTTCTTGTTGACCATGTCATAGGCTGTAAACACTCCTCTGATAAAAAGTGGTCAGTTTGAGTAGGTCTGCAAAGTACAGCTGCCAGAGTCCCACCTAAGTCCCACTGGTGTGCGAAAGACGCTTAAAATCCCTTGGATTTGTGTTTTCATCTGAATAGTAGTGCACAAATGAGAATTGTGAGTCACATTTCCATCAGAGGGCCCTGGCAGGAACAAATCCTGTTATCAGATGGACAAGATGGGGACATGTCAGCTAATGGGACACACATGCAATCCTGGTAGGGGTGGGCATGGGTGAGAGGTTAGGGCAAGCTTTTGGTGACCCAGTTGTACGCATTAAGCAATAGGAGGTGGGAAAGGCACAGGTGGTCCTCAAAGGATTGAACTACGGGCTGGCCAGAACCTCACATTGCATGTAGACACTTTTCTTTTTGCACCCAGTATCTGCATTAGCAGTATGTGTTTGCTGGACTCCAAAGCAGTTTGGAAAGGCACCATTAAATACCTGGGCACTGCAGCACCTCCAGTAGCACGGAGCTGCTGTCTCCTAGACCCTTTTCAGTATCAGCAACAAAAAGGCTGCTGGAAATCAGACCAAAAAGGAGTTGAGTCCATTGTCAATTCTATAGTTAACACCTAATATGATTGCATCTTTCTTTTTTCTTCAAGGATTACCAAGCAGACAGTGGGATGGTTCTGGCTCCAGAAGAACTGAAACGCTTCACATGGACAGGCAGCAAGCAGAAACGGACACTCTTTGGGTCTGTATTTTATGTTTCCTTCTTCTTATGTTTTAGAGGGCAAAGAAGGATTCAAGGTCCTTGTGCTAAATTGTGCCTCATCGAAGTAGCTAAGGCGTCCCCAGTCCCTGCAAACACTCTTGGTGAGGTGTGTCCCTCTTGGTTGAATCAGCAGTTGATCATCTCCCACACCTGACCCTCTATATTCCTTTGAGGAAACAAATAACCCTCAACCCCATTGATGCACATCAGTAATATGATTTATTAGCACTCTATTGATCCACCAAAGCCTCAACTTAATGCCAGGATGGACAAGTGAGTGTCAGAGAGCACTAAACTAAGGTAAGAGGCAGGTAACTGTAGGAAATATGCTGTTGATAATGGAGGAGGAGGAATGAGCGGCTGTGAAGGATTTGCAGTTGTTTCTGCAAGTCCCCAAGGGCACCCCAGTTGGACAAGGACCTCTGGGCCTGTTTTTGCCCTTCTTTTCCATGACTCAGCTAAGCACAGCCCATTTAACACCCATGGGCTCAGGATGCTAAAGTGGCAACTTTACAATAGATGGATGTGAGGGCCTCACTTCTCTTCCTGCCTTTAAGCACTTGAATATATTGGCCATCTTCCTACACCTAATTCCTGACAGCTGCCCAAGCAGGGAACTAGGGCTGCCCTAAGGAATGAGTTGCACTGACATGAACTCTCTGCAAATAGGAAGTGTTTATTTTCTCAATGCCGGCACTCTATCAGTTCCCAGCCACTGCCAAGCTGGAAGTGTCCTGGTTTCAGCTCAGTGCTCTCACCCTGCCCAGAGACTGGCCAGACCCAATCCATCATTCATCTCACGCTGGCAGGAGGTCAAGGCCATCCTGCCATTCTGGCCATGCCAAACTTGTCAGCGACTTGTAATTGGGCAGGCTGAGAGGTGTAGCATTGTCTCGACGAACAATTGGAGCTGGCCGAAAAATGCAGTCAAGGCAGAGAGGACTCACTTTAAGAAAAATTCCAGTGACTAAGAGGGCGTTGGTTGAAAGCGCAGAAATACGAGTATGGGAGCGTGCACACACACACAGCTGAAATACACGGCACGAGTAAGTGTGCCACTGGCAGGAGACTGTACCACACGCAGGAGCACTGCTCACGCATGGTGAAGCCAGGGCAATCGAAGCCACTCCAAACGAATGCTGGGAAACCCTTCCTCCTGCCTTGACCTTTCAGAAAATAGGCTTGTAAGCAATTGTATGGTATTTCAGTTCTGTTGAGGCACACCGTCTTTGGCAGAGGCAGGAACCATAGAGCTTAGAATGTGTGTGGATACTACAGGGCTCCAAAGGATGCAATGATCCCTAGAAGCAGTTTAACTCATTTTTTCTCTGTGTAAACACAACATTTCTGAAGGCTGCTGTGAGCCACAGAGACAACATGGCAACCTTCCCCAATGAAATTTATGAAACGCCTATTTTCTTTGCATGGTACGGAATGCATGGAGTGTGGCCCAAACAGCCCTCCAGAAGTGCTTAAGGGGGCATTTTTAGCTGCTGAAGGAAAAAGGAATGCTTTTGGATAGGGAAAAAACTGAACTCAAGAGTGGTTGTTTGCTAGAACCTAAAACCTTGGGGAAACAGAGTGGTTGACTTAGGTCACACAAAGTCATCTGGCCTGCAAGCTAAACAAGTGGTACTGTAGTGCTGTGCCAGAAAGTATTCTCGTATGTGAATGCAGGCGGTGACCCTTTAGTCTGCACACATTCCTAAAACTGGTAGTGGTAGCTTCCTAGCTAAGCATCCTTTACTTAGGCTAAATTGGAGCAGTAAATAAACGCCCCTAAACTTTGTACTGAGCAAGGTGGAGCCCAGAGTGGTTTGACACATCTGAACTCATCTAAGTAGATGCAGTCCTGCTTCTTCCCTTGAATCTCAATCTCAAGAGGATTCCCTTGAATCCTCTGTGCTCCTGTGCTCTTCTGCTGACATTTCAGCTTGGTTTGTCTCGCAGGGAGCTGGTTCAGGTTGCTAGATTATCAGAACAGCTCCAGAATAGTTCCTGAGTGAGCAGTAGCAGCTCACTGTCAGGGTAGCTGGTGCCAGCACCAGGCTGAGGAAGGGTTTCACCCCCCTTTTGGCAGTAGATTACCTACCATTAGATCCCCTTCACTCCAATGCCCCAGAGCACTTGCCCTCACACTGTAAACCTCACACTGCAGTTTAGGACACAGATGCAGACAAAATGCACTCGCAGCAGTGGGTGGGTCCTGAGGCAAGGCTGAGGGTGCCGCGGGCCTGTGCAGGTTGGCCTGCCTTTTCCTAGGATCCCATGGTTCCCTGTTGTCCAGAGCAGAACAGTTGGGCTCAGCATGTTTTTTTCACTGTTCATAGCATCTGAACTGACATTTAAGCCAGCCAGGTGGGGTGATGCTTTCAGACCAGTACAGGGGGGAGGTGTGTCCTGGAGCATTGCATTGGAGGATTCAGACTTTGCAGGGCCACATCTGCCATCGCAGGGCTGAAGAACTGCATAGGGTGGAAGGAGCCAAACCCAGTGCATCCTATCTGTTCCCAGAAGCACACTTGGGGTTTGTTTCAGAGGAAACTAATGAGCTGACTGCAGGAGAGAGCCAGTATGTGCAGCAGTGCTTACTCAGCGTGACCAACCCGAGAGCCAGGCCCAGGGGACAGCCTATCTGACAATGGAGGGGCACCCCACGGACCCCTCCTCTTGGGCTTCCACTTCTCCTGCGTAGGAAAAGGCATTAATGCCAAAGCTCACTCTTGGTTTCACTACAGGAAAGAGCATCAGTTCAAATCCTGGCCAAGGTGGTGGCCAGGAGCACAGAGCAGAAATCATTGCAATGTGTCTTGGACTTGCTAATGCCATTGAGATGAAAATGATTTTGTGAACAGCATGAAGAGAAATAGATCTTTCCTAATGTAAGCCCTTGGGTAACAAGATCCCAGTAGAAAGGTTTAGGGGCAGAGAAAGAACGGTGTGTACTCCTTTACAGATGGAAAGAATCCCAACTGCAACCCTTCTCTAGCTTTTCAGTACTGGGGAAAAAGCCCAATCCAAGTAAGCCAAAATCTTTGGGCTGAGGCAAACCCTTAAGCCAATGTAAATTTCTAAGCCAGAAAAACAGCGAGAACTGTGAGCTGGAATAAGTGTCTCAAGAGCCACAGTCAGCCTCTAACCTCACTCTGGTCCTGGACATGTCAGGAAAGCAGCAGCAATTTCATCCAACAGACAATCCCAACTAAAGAGCTACTAAACACAGTTTCCAATTACATTCCTAGAATGGAAAGAAGATAGTCTACAGCTAGACAAGCCTTTTCAGACAGTAAACTCAGTCTCAAAATGAAGCCTGACTACAGAAGTCAAAACCCTGTGGGCTCCCTTAAAGCTCTTTGAGGGAAAGCATGCCCAGTTACAGCAGTGCACTCAAGGTAAAATGAACAGATGCAGCTCTACTGATATAAAGGTTTATTAATTAAAGTAGAAGCCAAGTCTAGCTCACAAGAAAAGTCTCAGGACACAAAAGCCTGATGATGAATGAAAGGATCAAAGTGTGACAGTTTCAAGACTCATAACTTTGCACGCACACTCCACTTTTGCCAGCCCACTGCTCCCTAAGACTCACAATTACAATGTAAATCACAGAAACGTTTCTCTTTAAACTCATCACAGAAAGTCTATTGAGTCTGTGACTAATCTTGTCATATTTACAGAATTTATCCCAAGGGCAATATAAAACTATGGGATGCATCTGCAATCCTTATCATGTGGGTTCCTCCTCATGAACTCCATCCATCTACAAATAAATGGAATGGGGTGGTCTTCTTGAAATTGGACCTTCCAATTTCCTACAGTAGGACAGAAGACAGAGACCACACTCCTTAAAAAGCACACAGGCTTGTGATTTAAAAATTTGAGAAACTGTGACATCTAAGAGAAACTGCTAGTTCTCCATTTCCTAAAGAGGAATGGACATGTGCTACCAGTTCTGTACTTTTATTTAAAAACCTAACAGTGCAAATTAAAATGAAGAGCAAAACCCTGGGCTCAGAAAGCCTCAACAGATGTTTTGACTGCCTTCTCTGGAATTCAAGACTAGGGTTGCCAACGTTCCTGACCTTATAAACAGACAGGGGTGAATTGTCCATGAACTTCTAAAAATACAGCAGAAGGAATCTAATTTTAGGCATTGTGGTCCAACATGTTTACATTAGGATTTCACATGTAATCAATGATGGAAAATGCTCTGGCTTGTCCTTTGTCTATGGATAAATCTTTGGTATTGAACTCCAATGGTGTGAAAATTCTCTTTGCCTTAACTTTATTATTGAAAGAGCCCTTTTAAGCACTGCAATCTCTTAATACGGGTGAGAAAGTGCTGTAAAACAAAGTGTCTTTAAGAGTGGCTTGGTTAAGAAGACATGAAACCCCTCTTTGTAAAGGGCATCTTATAAAAGGCAGCTTACAGGATAACTGTAAGGTCCTTTGGACAGGAAATCTCTAATTCAAACCAGCAGTTCATGTTAGCTGCCAAAAGAAGCCCAAGAGAGGAGATACCCAGACTTCATGCCCTTCCTCACAAACCCTGGCCTTTTATCTTAGGAATTCATCCCAGCATTAGGCTTTGGGAACACCTACATTAGTAGTTTTCTACTTTTGCCCCAAGGCTTGAGACTTTTCATTACTTCACTCCTGCTCAAAAAAATCCCAGTTCCCTTTGGAAGAACATTTAGGCATGGGGACCCTATGGGGATGCAGAGCCCAGCAGCAGAGATGCCAGACACTCCCCCCTACTTTGCCCTGCAATGACGTTTCACTGGCCAGCATCTGCCACAGATGAGCCACCAGAGCTTAGGCTGAGCCATCACGTACTCCCTGCAAACACCAAGACTGATACAGTGAACACAAGCACCTTTAACAGTGATGTTCAGTCGCAGCTTCTCTGTTCAAAAGGGGACTTGGGGAACACAGGAGGGCTCCTTCATTTCTCTCTTCCATACTCTCATTGAGCAAGCCCATCAGCATCACTGCCCTCCTCATCATGTCAGAATAAACAAAGCTGCTTCTTGTGACCTGGCTTTGCTCAAGTCATTAAACCAAATGCCTTTACAGGTTAAGTAAGCTCACAGTGACACTGCTCTCTTACAGCATTAAAGGTGCCAGCAGGAGCAAGGAGTCAGTGCTTTCTGGAATAACCAAGCCAAGAAGCTTCTGCAGTTTCAGCTGTGACCATCTCAGTGACTCCAAGCAAAGATATACCTGTGGTAACGCGGTGTTGGAGAAAATGAAAGCCAGCCATTCTCCGCCTCCTGAATATAACTCTGTTGTCCATTATTCTCAAACACCTGTTTAAGTACTTCTAGGCCAAGATCTAAATATGCATTTAATCCAAAAAGGTTCTTATGAAAAACTGTCAGTTTAAGAACTTTGACCCAAATTATGTTAATTATTATAAAATTTAGAAGGTTTAATCATTTGTATCATTGGCTTAATCACAGTGATCTGCTTTTCTACAGACCACAACAAACGTATTCAAAATACAGCAACATACTATTGCTTAGGCCTTGACTTTCCCAAATGCTCAAAACCAACAGCTGCTAAAAATGCCCCATGCTTCTGCATCCAGGAAAACCTGGATGGCCATTTATTACACAAAAAACTAGTTCACTGTTTGGTTCCTGGCAGCAGAATGGCATTTCATGCTCTTGTCTCCAACCCTCTGCTCAGGCCCAGGTGCAGCACTGCTGTCCCAGTCAGGAGAGGCAGCTGGAAGCCCTAGAGAGCCAGGAGCCTGCATCAGGCACTAAGGCATTTACATCCTATTGCTGGGTTATGTGTAGTGCTGGAAAATAAAAGGATTCTTTAACAAGGTAGAAACAAGAAATAGACCACAAGCTACATTTTCAATGAAAACTACTTTGAGAAACTTGAGGGAAGGCTGATGCTCTGGGGAAGCCAAATAAGCTATTTGGGAATGGGGCATTTACATGGATCTTACTACTTCAGATGGCACGTGTGGTAGGGAGCCTTGCGAGGCAAGAATTTAAAATGTGTTGCTAAACACAATGGGCAAGGACAGAGAATGGGCAAGAACTAAGACCAGAGCCAGGGCTGCAACAACAGGGAATACATATCAATTCAGTTTGGATAAGCCTGCTGAAATGAAGTAAATATTCTTGAAGTTTTGCACTTTGTTAATATGCCAACACGCACAAACTGGAACCAAACCACAAACTAGATATGTTAAAGCCAAGCTCTGTCCACAAAAACCTTGTGGACCTTCTAACACTGCACTGACTATTTTATTTATGGGAATCCGTCTGAAAAGACAGGATGGCTACTAAACTGCATATACTTTAATTCATTGCTAGAGAGTTTGAAGAGATCAATTAGAAATTACAAGACAATCTCCCTGTAAAGTTAGGGTAGTTTTTCTATGAAGAGTTAAATTTCCATGTTAGTTACCACTATATATGTACAGGAATAAACATTTACAGCAGACTTTGGTATAGCATCTCAGAACATGAGTGTTCTTTGCTAAAGCAGCATTAGGATGCACCCATTCCCTTTCACCTTTGAATGCAATATTAAAATGAGAGTTGGCCATTTAACACAGAAGCACTGATATCTTTAAATCAATTACTGCCCAATCTCAGCTTCTCATGGTCCACTAAAAATATATATTAACTCAAAGGCTACATGTTATATGGTCTTGACCTCTTAGAATTCAGCTTAAGAGCTGTGAATGTAACCCACTAACAAACAAAGGCATATTTACCTTTTGCATATTTACAAATAAAAATTATCTTAGATATGCAAATAAAATAAATATGTACCACTACTTCTAAGCTAAGTATAAATTCCAGATCTTCCTGGTCAAGAGATCATCAGTTTTAAGTATCTATTGCACTGTCTCTTGCTGGCAAAGTATATTTGACCTTGATCAAAACAAAAGTTTAAGAACTGTTTCCTAACTTTAATTGAACAAAAACAGTTACAGAATGATGCATCTCAGAGGAAGCGTTTGCACAATGTAAATATATAATTATGCTTTTTGTGCATAAATATTTAAGAAAACTGGATTACAAAGATTACTTTTATATGAACCTCCTAAGTGTCTTCAGATGTGAAAAACTCCTATTTTGTCTTGCATTTTCTGTCTTCATATAATGTATTTGACTGCTAAATTCATATAATAAAGTTTGCTTTTGAAAGAATTCTGTCAGTTCTGTCAGTGTCAAAGACTGCTGTGGCAGATGACTCAGCACTGGGCAGCACAAACATCTGGCACAAAATCCATCCAACATGCCAGTTTTGTGAGCAAACAAGAATGTGGAATAACTCAGAAGGCACACTTCTCACACAGCAAAGCAGATACCGTGAGAGACACTTGAACTGCTCCCTGTCTGAAGGACATCCCCTAGGTTCAGCATATTTAAGAAGTGCTTACTGCTGCCTAGAGGCAAAAATTCAACTCTGCCTCTGGGAGAGGCGAGGTTTCATGGCTGGGGAAGACTAAGCAGCCCATGAACAAACATTCACTCAACCACCCACCATGTTCCTTCTGCAGCCAGAAGATCCACAGCAGACAAAAGGACACCAAACAGAGCTAAGGTGTCCCCAACAAAGCCTGTTCCAAAACTACTGTGACATCACGTAGCACCTCAGGCCTGGACAGATGCTTTCTCTTCTTCAGAGAAACTCCACATTCCCACCTCATCCATGTGAAGGAAATGGAGATGAAACTTTATTTGTGAAAGTAGAATATAATGGGATTGCTTGCTGCCACAGAAGCTGTGTAACTGCTGCTGCACATTACTAAGGAGGAAACTGGAGACTAGATATGTGCATCAATCAAGCTTATTGAAGCTTAAATAATAACATTTTTAAAACACTGCAATTTAAGGGACAGTAACTCCATGTTAGATATATGCAGGGGGTACTGGCAATTTCACATATATTGCACAAAATTTCATGTTCCATAAGCATGGTCAGGATTGGATGGATACAGGAGATTTTATCCCACCAGCAAATCATCTAACCGTTGCTGGTTAAAAATACAGAAAAAATACTTCTGGGAAGTGAAGCTGTCATGACTCCACATGCAAATTCTCAGAGAAATTAATATACATTGTTATTGGGGGAAAAAAGCTCAATAAACATGAAAGTAAGGGTACTTGAGCAGAGTTTTCAAAATTAGGGCTTATCTAATAAAGAAGACCCCATTCAACTGAAGCAGATTGGATTTGACTTGGAAATTAAGGAAATATGCATGAGTACAATTTAGTCAACAGCATCTGTACCTTTTAAAACATCTGATACACTTTAAATGGCAAACACTAAACACAATTTGTGACTCTTAATTGTTGAAACGCTGCATCGCAAACAGAATGAAATACAATTCCGGCACCAAAGTTGAAAAGCCCTCTATCCAACTTGAGAACTTCACATTGTCAAAATAAGGCCACATTACTTCTGGTATTCTTTATTAAAAATACTGCTGTACACATGAACAATGAAAACAGGATTAAAGATGAGTAACACATATTGGGATCATGACATTAGAACTTAACATACTGGTGCTTTTTAGGGGAAGCAGTTGACACCTGAATTACCGAAACAAGGGCAAATCAAAAATACATAGGTACCCTCAACAAAATATTTACAATATAGTAAATACGGCAACAGAATTTAAAACAGGTACAAAAATTAAAATGACCAACATCATATGATTTCAAAGGTTGTCCCTTCTGTGCTTTTAGCTGTAAAAATTTGGAAGGTCAGAAATAAATTTCCCATCTGGGAGGGCACATCCTGGTGACTCTTCTTTTAAATACAGATACACAGTTCTTCCTATGACTGCATCAAACTACAACTTTAGGACAACCTTCTAAATGGAATTAAAATGGGGTAGAAGGGCTCTCCCCAAAAAAATACCCAAGCTGAACTTCAGACTGTTCAAATCATTCCCAAATACAGATCAAATAAAATAAATAGAAAACAAAGCTCAACTTCTTTTTTATTTTATGTATTACCTGACACCAAATATCTTCTGGCTGACATTATGTACGAAAACTTATTAGCTGTCTACCTTTTTATTTTAAACCAAGTCCTGAGGTTACTAGGGGCTGAAGCAAACTGACATTATGCAAATACACACAGGTTTGCAATTTAGACATGTCTTGCAGAGGGTGTGCTGGTCTAAAAAGGATGAGAATTCAAGCCCTATTTTACCCCTGCCTTACACTTCCACAAAATATTGGTCCACAAATTAAATTTTCAAAGGTTCCCAAACCCCACAACTGAACAGATGATCCCCTTTCATTTTCAAAGAAAACAATACTGGAAAAAACCTCAGCCCGCTTATAAATTAAGCATTCCATATTTCTTCTAGAATACAAGTACTTCTTTTTTGTACAAAAGAATTACAATATGATTTGTCAAAAAACATAGAAAAGACAGCTGCTCTTCCTCAAATACATGAGCTAATGATAAAAGACTGTTTTGCATGTTCACTTTTCAAAGTTCCTGTTCCTTTTATATTAAAAAGAACATTCTGGCAACTGTTATCGTTTGAATATTAAACATTGTGTTCCTTTTAAAATTGCAACAATAATCGATTTTTAAACTCATCAACTGATGCTACCTAATGCGGATTCAACCACATTTTCTAACATGTGTAAAGCATGTCCCTAGTCTTCAAAGCTTTCGATGTGAAGAGAGTTGCTTTTTTCTTGATGCAAGTCTCAAGGCGGAGAATCATTTTAAAGCTTATAAAAGTGGACAGAGAAATATTAAAAACTTCTCTGAAAACTACAAATATTGAGAATTATTAAAATTGATGTCAGTAACATCAGTTGCAAGTGCTTAGAGTCTGTCCTGACCTTTTGAGTTTCCACATTTTCTTCATGGTGAGCACCCAGTGCTATTAAAACATTCAGTGCTGGGAAAGGATAGATACAGTCTTCACTACTGCTTTAAGAAAGGAAATTCCTACGTATTTGGCAGTCTTCAGTATCAAAGTGTAGGTGTTTAACTAGAAATCCCATAAATACCCAAGTTTGGAGACAACTGCATGTCCAAATATTAGAAAGGTAATTGAGGAGGAAAATTCCAGACTTTTGAGACTGAATTACTTCAGGAATATTCATGTGTTGAGTATTATCAAAAGTAATATTACTTTGGGCTAAGCAGTGACTGCAAAGGCACAGCAGATCATTATCCCTCCAGATTCAGGCCATAAAACTTGAAAAGCTCTTGATGCCAGACAACTGCTGTGTTTAGTTAATCTTCTTTTAACAGTGTCTTTGTATCTGTATCCAGTGTAGCGTACCATAATAAAGCTGTGGTTCAAAGAACAGAACTTTATACAAAAATTATACTGTAAATAACCTAAAGTAATACACTCCTGAAACTTCAGGCATTTAAACAATTTCTTTAAAAAAAAAAATCTATTAAAAAAATTGCATAAATGTAAATGCTTCTGACTACCAGGAAAACGTACAAACAGTTTTTAAAAGGCGCTGGTTGTGTTTAGAGCAAGTTTGATATGCTCCTTAAATTATAGATGTTTCCCATTATGCTATTTTCGTCACTTTGCTTAGACAAAGTTCAAATCAAATGACAGGGGACTTTCTTTCCTTTTTTGTCAATTCATCAATACTTCACTTGACTGGTTTTAAAAAGTTTTGCCTTCTCACATTTCTTTGAGCTAACAGTGGGTGGCATACAGAGCTTGCATACAACACACTTTTACAGAGGTTACGAACTAAATGGTCATTAATAGAACACAATTTCTATTAAATGATTTACCTGGTCCTTTATGCTATTCTGGGTGCAAATAATATCAAAAATGAATAAATTTTGCTATATCTTCCGTGACAAAAATGTATTCCAGAAATGTCCTTGCAAAGAGTTTCCCTTAAAGTATACAATGTGGCAAAACTTCAGAGATCAGAAAAGTCTTAAAAAAATTAAAATTAGTGCATATACAAGTGGAAAAAATAAAAGTAGGAACATCATGCACCTGATGTGTTCCTTAATCTAAAATAAATTCTTCACAGATAAAGCCTCCAATGGCAGCCTTAGCTCTAGGATAAGTGAAACATTCTTCCCTTCAAGTAACAGTGTACCTGACTGAAGTGCAAGCAGCTTTGCTCATCTCCTGTTTGTTTCCCAAATGTGAAATGAGATGACAACAACAATTCAGCTGTAGTGCAATTTGCTACTGGTTAAGTTCCTCAGCAATGTCCTGCATGCTTTCAGCAAATACTACAACTGACCATTTGCGGCTGCAATCAGTTCTTGAAAAGTATTTTCAAAGCAGCGCTTTAAATCGCTGTAAGTTACCACAAGTACACTCTTCTCATCTCTGGAAATGAGGCTTATTTTTTCTGGCACACCAGCATCTAACTGTAACAAGAATGCAAAAGATAAAATAAAAGAAGTGTGAAAGAAATGGCAAAACATTTCCCCAACAACAAAAGCAATCAATTTCTTGGCAAGTACATTGTTATGGTGCAGTTCAAATATGCTAACAGCACAGAACGGAAGGATCTGAATTGCACCACAACAATGTTCTTGCCAAAAAATCGAGACATTTTGGTCTTAACCTGATGGACATTCTAGACCTTAGGACTAGATTACCATTGTTTTCTTCCCTTTCCACAAGGCAAATAATCCTGCAATGCTATCCCCTTCCCTGTGTGGAAGCAAAATTTTCATACAGCTCCTGAAGAACAAAACTACGTTTGACATTACATTTACACATAAGATCCACAAGCCTCCATGTAGGGTAGGTAAATTACTTCTTGCCCACTCTAAAATGAGATAATGGATGGATCAGCCCCAGGTAGTCTGAAAACTGGTAGAAACCCAAACCTCACATTTTTAGCAGCACCGAAAGTAAACTAGTCCCTATATTTCCTATGATGTATGCTATATTTCATCCCTTAGGAAAAAAAGTTACCTTGGTATAATCCATAATCAAATAGATAATTTGCTGTTGAAGATTAAAGTTTGTTCCACGTTTGTTTTCATGTTTTGTTCTGACTTCTCAAATTCAATATGTACTTTAGAGATCTACCATTAAATCCTAATTTGGAACAGAGGAATATCCTACTCACAAGCTGAAGCCCCTTACAACACTGTATCTTATGTTCTCCTCACTTTGCAATTAACGTTCACCAATGGAGAACTGTCAGACTCAGTTATAAAGCAAAACTTTTGTAGCTCTGTTTTAGTTGATATGTTGATATTTCCAAATACTTGACACTATAAACTTTCTTGTTCCAATACAGAAAGTGGGGCAGAGACAAGTCGATACGACACTATCGATCCAATCTTTGGAAATACAACCTGAGCGGGTTCAAATATATGTATTATAATGTTCTAATGAATAGCAAAACAATTAAATTTGTCACCAAGATGTTCCACTAGCTGCTGTCTGGAGCAACACAGCAAGTTAGCAATTTCTTGTATTTGTCTTTTAAAGTAATGTTATGAACATAACCTTAAAAGCTGGAACCTCCACATTTTAAAGCTCCTGCTTTGTGAACAGCTTCAGAAGGACAAAAGCAAGCCAATTAGCTTCTAATTTTTGTAGAGTAGGGTAAAACCACCACTGTCTTCCACCATCCATCACAAAATATTAACACTATCAAGGTGTTTTATGAAATATTGTCCACTGTTCATTCCCATTATCATCATACAATAAATCAATGAATTACCTTAATGTAGGATAGGGAAGATCTGTATTAAGAAAGCCACACAGCTAACTAGAAACATCAATATTTATGGCTTTCTTTCTTTCCTCCTGTGGAGGCATAAATCAGTATCTCAGCTGAAAAGATCCCCAAAACACCACATTAAAATAAAAGATTTTTTTTTTTTAACAGAGTAGCTTTCATTCAAAAGGACAGACTTTGGACTGTAGCAGGAACGCCCAAATAAACTGGCACACATTATAGTTTTGGAAGTGCTTTTCAGAGTGTATTTCCAAAGCAGAGTTCCATAAGCCTTACATCTTTTGTGTGCTGAGCCCACAACCACAGAAGAGAAGAGCCTCTGTTTAAAAAGGTAAGCCATGAACATTTATAGAACAAGGCATTCTTTGATATTGTCTCTTACCTGACCTATGAATTCAGGACTGTCCCCTCTTGCTACAGTACTGTATGGGTCACTGCTTTCAAATCATGATGGCATTTCACTGCCTATTTGAATGTCAACATGCTTTCTTTTTGATTTAGCCTCAATCCCTTTAATGTCCCTTTTAAAGTGATTACAGACACCAACCAGAAAGACAAAAAGGAGGTTAAAGAAATGCACAGCAGTGGTCTAATAGGAAGTTAGAAGCCCTGACAATTTTAGAAAAAGATTTAACTGTAGTTAAGTCAGTTATTACATGTCAAAGGATCTGAATATATTCTGGGTTTTTTTGGGGAAAGTTGGCTATTCTAATCCTAGAAAAGAAAATACTGGGCACTGAAACTGTGTATTGTCAGTGTCTGCATCACCATTCTCTGCAGAGTGAGTGAAATGACCAAGCAGCTACAACAAAAAAAAAAAAACAAAAACAAAAAAACAACAAAACAACACAAAACAAAACAAAAAAAAAGGAAGTAGCAGCACCTTAGTCTCCTACTAATTAGTGAAGTTTGGCAAAACAATGTAAAATAAGTTGAAAGCTGATCTGCCAATTAAAAAAAAAAAATCAGCTCAAGTACTTTTTAATTTATAGACCAAGACAAGTTCTTTATCTACTGAAGATCTTGTGGTCTCTCACACATCTCCTGCTATTAACATGACAGTGCTCAAATACAATTTTGCTAGTGATGTAGCCCTTAGAAAACTGCAAATACCTTTATTAAGTCAACCTTGGAAAATGAAAGGCTGGAGAGGCTAGGGAAGTTACTACAGAAGTGGACTTAACATTTTAAGTCACAGAAATTTTCCAGCACTGTCCTAGAGGGCAAGAATTTTGCACAGATTTCTATTGCAGTTTCCCTCCTGTCTCCTACTCTGGTCAGCACAGTTTAGGAATGGATTGTCCTGCCATACAACCATTTTTTGTGATAACTATCAGTAGAAACCTCCCCCAGTTAAAGGGGTTTTATGGATCCTTTATGCTGTGTTGAAAAACCAGAGTAGCATAAAGGGACCAGCATTGCTTATCCACAGTATTCAATGCATTCTAGGATGAGAAGTTAATACTGCATCTCATGCTATATTAACAAATTTCAAGTTTTAATATTCATGTACTAAGTTTATTTAAATATTCATAAATGTTGGAATATTAGCTCAGTGAATACATTGTTTTCATCCAAAACAGGGAAAATAACCATCAGTTAAACCAATGGAATTAACCTGCCAATGCCAACTTGTGTTGCAGTGGGATACTATTTTAAAGAATGCTAACCCAAAAAATTCTTAAAAGCTAACCAAAGTACCTTGTTAAGACATGAGATAATGTGACTGAGGTCAATCCAAGGAGTACCCGCTTCTGTCACCTGATGGAAAAGGTGATCTCGAAAGAGCTTTAGTAAATACCTGTCTCCAGTTTCTGACCACGTTGGGTCCTTCTGAAACCTGGTGTAAAACAAAGGCTCATATTAAAGTTCAGTAAGTTAAGAAAAATCAATCCCCACAGATACACATGACTCTTCAACCTAAACTGAGTAGTCTGACTGCACTGCTAAGCTATCTGTTATAAACTGCAATTAAATTACAGTCTGCCCCTGTCACGAACAGAAGATAACACACTCAAACTTTCTTAGCTGCTAAAGCACCTGAAGCTAATGCCACAGAAAATAATGGAAGACAGCAAGAATTATCTGCAACAAATTTAATGCGTAAATGTTAGAAACCAGCACCATAAACATAACTGTAAGTCTATGCATAAGGATGGAAAACGGACCATGAACTTCATTTTTATGTGATTAGTTGATAGAAAAACAAGCTGAAAAATCACTAGCTTAAAACCAGTATCTACATCCTTTGCTACAGTTAAAGCAAGCTACAGATTTCCTCTAGAAGTATGGCCTCTCACAACAGAGTGAGTGCTAAGAGAAACCATACTAAATACAATGAAGCAACTTTGGCATATCTATTTGTAGCCTTCTCCTCTCCTTTATTTAAAATTTTGGTCAAAGTTGCTTATCTAGTTTTTCTCAAGGCTTCTTAAACATTAATTTTTCCAGGGGCAAACATAGGAAAAAATGTTTATCTTAAATTTATGAGGGAAGAAACACTGTATTGCAAACAGGGTTTTACATACTTTAAACCATGAAAACAAGTATTTCTTACTCAGGTCTCTCATTGATTGTTCCCAGTTTTGCTAGAAGCCTAAACAACCTTCCATTTTGCACCTCCTAGAAAACAAGAAAAAAGTTATTAAAAGTTTCTGAAATATAAAATTAAGACATTTATTTGCAAAAGGTACATGGTAGTAATGCCAAAGAAGCGCTATTAATTACAATTATTTGTTTATTCAAAGAAGAGGGTATAATTTTTTCAGAGATCAAATGCATTGTATTGTGTATCAGTAGTCCAACGCTCAGTTTAGAACTTCAAATTATAATGTGAAGATTCAACAACTAATGACACCTTGCTGCCCCAAAAGGAACTGGATAAGGCAATCTATTTCTTTGTGGAAACATAAGTCTAGTCTCTTGCCAGCCTATACTTACAGGTATGCAAAAACATAGTAAGTTAAACAAGATGAATATATTAATATATACATATACACACACAGAGTTACCAAGATATTTAGAAGTACAGTATAATACTTTATTTCAGGTTAAGATGAGAAGGAACATAATCTAACAGATTTGTTTTTCAGAAATGCTTTTTAGGCCATTATTAGCAAATATTTAGCAACAATATCATCAGACTAACATTCAAACTATAATTGATTCCAAATATCATTTCGAAACAAGTTTTTCCAGAACAGTTAGAATCTAAGTCTTAAAAGAGTATAAATGTTGAGTCCATAAATGACAATGAGCTCACATACAGGTAGAACATTAGAATTATAGATGCTTAGAGTACATGCAACTGAAAATTGATTTAGTATGTTTTTCCACATCACTAGGATACAGGAAAAAGAGTACACCCCAGCTTACATTAAACAAAAGATTAATTCACAGTGTAAGTCAAAGTTGTCAGGAAAAGATTCTCTCTGCAATGGCCCAGCTCTATAGGACTATTCATGCTAAGATGCATCTCATTCCATGCATGATAATATTGATTTCAAATTAATTCAGTCTGGAGTAGATTACCGTGCGAAGATGGGTAAAGTAGGTCAAGGTGATAACCGCTTGGCCTCAGACAACCTAGGGGTTGCAGACTTCTATTACTAGGCTAAAAACACACTGCAGAACAGCTTGTTCCACTACAGTACCTATACTTAGAGACTGACAAGGGAAAACCTACCTTGCCCAGCTAGGTAGGTCTATTATTTGGTCTAACCTCCAAATAATTTTTTGGTATGTGGTCAAATACACAAAAGCCAAAACAATACTGTCCTAGTTAGAACAGCTGGGACCTCAGCTCATCACTGTGTGGGTGTAACCCAAAACTGTGTATTCTATACCCTTCCATGCCATTTCCCAGAAACTGTTATCAATAGACCATTTACAGCAACTGCCCAGAGCATGCCTGACCCCTCAGGCTATAAGCTGAGCCTTAGAGGCCTGTGAGATAGGAGGAACTCCCCACCCTGAGGGAGGTACTGGGCACTCCTGCCTGAACCTGAGGATATATAATCTTGGGGTCTTGGGACTTTGGTACCACTTGTGGGATCCAGAGAAGGACCAGAACTTGGACTGGACTGTCATCACCACTCTCGACCAGACTGCGATTACCATCCTCGACCAGACTGCAACCAGCACTCTCACCAACAGGTTTTTCCCTCTCCTTTTACTTTTTGGACTCAGGGGGACCACGTGGGGCTCAGCACAGGGAGGGGGACCCAACAAACACCACTCTGTTCATGCCCCAGGGTGCTGGGTTATACATCTGGGTTTTGTGGGTTAAAACCAATTGTTTGTCTGTGTAATTGTATTTATTGTATTATTTTTATCAAACTATTATTCTGATTTATAATCTCTTTTGAGTTGGATTCATTTCCCCTGCTGGTTTACCTTTAAACCAGCATAAACACCTATGTGAAGGCTGCTACCTTGTAGATTCTTAATCAATGGTGACACAGCTGAGCAACAACACTGGCACTAAGTCTCCAGGTAGCCTCTCTACAGGCTTAGGAGCCTGTAAGGCAGGGAACTTTTCTACACAGTGGATCACAGGGCTTGGATAAACTGTGGCTTTGACTGCTATGACATGCATATGATGAACATAAAGGTGAGGAAGGAAAGTGATAGTGTAATAGGGTCACTGCTCTATGAAACATGAGCATTACAGGAGTAACAAGGTTACATGGCTTTGAGAAAACCAAGTTATTAACTACATACAAACCATTCCCAGCATCAGAAGTCCCTAAGCTACAGATGACTGTGTCCTTGGAGAATATAAGGAAAAAAAACAATCACACATGCTAGTCTTTTTCTAATACTCTCCTCAAAACATCTGCCTGGGGCAATAATGAAGAGAGCTTAGACTTAAGGGATACTGTAGCTCTGATACTATCAAAGATGTGCTAGTGCAAACAAGTTACAGTATGACAGCTAATTAAGAAGTGCTATTTATCACTGCCAGGTAAATAGCTATTGCCAAACTGAGGGATAAGCAACAACTTGGATTTGTAGTAGCTCTGCTCACCTGCCAGTGATAAGCAACTGCTATAAAGAACTTGACTAAAAACGCAAAATGCTTAATGCTGATTATAGGACAATCTCCATCTTTGCAATGGGAGAGGGTTCATCTGCCCAGCTTCATGCAAGCACATAGGGCCACCTTAAGAAGAAATGATCTTAAATACTTTTAGAGAAAGATTAGTAGTTGATTCTGATAAAGTGAGCACACAACATCTAGAAGTCTGCATCCAACATAGATACTGCCTGGCTCTTCTATAGCTCCTTGCTTCTGACAGATTTCAGTATCTTTCACTAAGGAGGAAAAAACTGTTATCCAACAAGCCTGGAGTGGAGAAATCAAGAGAACCAAGTCCATCAGAATCCCAACCACTGCTCTACTACCTCCCTCTTAAAAAAAATTCTCAACTGTTTACAATGCAATGGAGTCACAGTACTTGATTAAATTCTTACTTATACCCTATCCCACACATTTTCAGGGTCATGAAAGCATTCTGTAATGTATCTCAATCCTGACAGAAATCCTGCTATCAGTGGCTTCTAACAGACACCCTTTTCTGTTGAAAAAATACACACTGTTAGCACTTGATACCTTGACTGAACACTACAGACTACTCAGACCCCCACAGCAAGAGATGCACACTTCAGGGAAACTAAGCACGGTATCTCCATGATCTAGAATTCATTTGGAAAGGAAAACATAAGATTGAGAAGTCAAGTAACACTGAAACCCAAATCCAAGAATTTAAGAGGCAGCATCTGTTGCTGTATAACCTTTAGCACACACTACATAATCTAGTATGTGATGACATACATGGCCTTATTTACTCAGAATGCTACTTTTTAACTGTTCTATAAAGAACATATTTTCCCCAAGACTGTTGATTGGATATGATGTTACTTCAGTGAAATGCCAGCTGAGGACATCCTAAAACTACGGATTCTTGGAGCTTTTGGACTTTCAAAAGCCTGAGCTTAGGGTTGTCAAGCCTTCAGGCAGATTACTTAGGTTACTTAACAAACAGAAGGAAAAAAAACCCCAACAAAAACCAGTAGAAAACATTCCTTTTAAAGGTAAAGCTGTAGGAATACTGCCTAGAGGTCTTTCTGTAGGAATTACTACGATTTACCTTTGCTAGGTCTTCTTCTATTACATCATTTCTCATTTGAGCAGCATCCAATTGAGTATAGAATCGTGCACCAATCATAGGCATGATATCATTTACACTGCGAAGCCTGTTTTGGTCAGTCAGCAAATACCTGCCAAAATAACCCAACCCCCAAAAGATTACTTAAACATGTCACAAATGCCAGAGATTATATCCTATTATGATAACTATTTGACTTTTTTTTGTTTAATACACATAGTTGACAATTTTTGTCTTTCTTAAAAGATATTAACAGAGAAAACACGTGTTAACTTACGTGTATATACCTAGTCAGCCATTTATACAAGATGAGTGTATTTTCATGAAACTGTGCAATTTACCCCACTCAAACAGCAAGAACACACCCAAAAAAGAGAAGACATGCAAATTCAGATTGTAATGCAATTGTTTTTCAAATAAGGGAAGGAGCAAAGATTTCTACTTTTCCCACTCAGGTTGCAAGAGAAAGGCTGACTATACTGAAACAACACAAAATAATATGCTGCCAAGAAAAACAAGCACTCAACATTTTGGTCAAAAAGGCAATGTGCCTATTTCTCAATACTTTCTGAAACTGTAAGATAAGAGTAGCATATTGCTATTGTAGAGAACAGGCAGTGAAGCCCAGTATTGAAAACAACTTCAAACGCTTGTTTTGTTTACACTCCTAATTGTTATTAGGAGCTTTACCAGCATCTACAAACAAATTTTAAATCATAACATTTAACAATGCATTGACTGTGCAGAAAACTCAATGACAGTAGTTTTGTCTGTAATCTTACTTGCATCTAAAAATACCATTTATCATTTGCATTTCTATACGTAAAAGTAGTAATTTCCTTTAAAAGATTTAAGCCAACTTACAAAATCAGATTCTTCAGATCAGAGGAATAGTTGATTGTCACCAGTTCCATTGCTTTCTGCAAATTCTCTCTCTGAATTCCTGATAAAGAATTGCAAGCCAAAGCCAACACAACTTTCCCCAGGGAGATCAGATCTGCTTGCTAATAAGGAAAACACACACAGGTAAGATTCTTAGCATAGACTAATATTAGCTATGGTACCGGATGGTGTTAAAAAGAGACAGTTCTTCAATAACCTTAGAAGAATTTGAGCAACTAAAGTAAGTACTATTCAAAGCACAGTTCAATATGACTAAATTACAAGTAGTTAAAATGTACAGAGGAAAATGTGTCCTGACATCTAGCAATTTCTAGGTACTACACTTGTCTTCAAATGATTAAGATTTGCCTATTTTTAGCTTAAGGACAGTACCAGAGAGAATTCTTGTGTAGTGAGCAGAAGCTCTTCAAAGAGGTTCTTCTAACCATGCACCTGCCCAATCCTGAGGAGTCAAGGAGTTGGTAGTAAACAGAGAAAGTCTTCTCAATACAAGATGTAGAAATACAAGGATTATTTGTTAAAACAGAACCAGCATTTGCTGGACTCGTATCTTTTCATGACAGCCATTCAGTGTGATGCCACACCACACTCTAGCATATGATGTCTCTATTTTAATAAATTGCTCAAGTATTCTCATCTCTGATGGCCAGTGTGAAAAGATCTGAACTGCATGAAATAACTAGACAGGAACAGGTCTGTATGGCTGACAAACTGAGCAGCATCATGTTTTATGAAGAAATTAAACACTTTCCTTAAATGCAGAACTGGTCTGAAAAGATAAATGTTGGATACAGACTGCTCTGCCATAACAGAAAATTCTGTCAATTTTAACAGACAGTCACAAGAAATTATTTTGAAAAGCTGTAACAGATTTTAAAGTCCACTGCTAAAAACAGGAGACTAATTTAGTAGCAAACAATGACATTCATAGCAAAACCTAACTGATTCTTTCCATGGAAAGGCTTCCAACTGTACATAACTTGGCCAAACTTGAAACACCTGTAGCTTTCCATGCTGAATACCTGCCTCAGACTGAATTTAACAGTCAGCTACAGATACAAATTTAGGATTTTCAGGAGGGCTTTTTGAGAAAATATTTTTGAGAAAGTAAAAACATAAAAGCTACTAATTATTGAGAATGTCAGCTCCATAGCCTAGATAAAGGTCAAGCTGTTTAGCAGAGAATGCAGTCATATAAGGAATACACCTTCTGTCATTTCTGTAAGAAGGGCTGAAAATTTGGCAGCGCTGCAACATTAAAATTTCACAGCCTCTCACAGCTTTTCCACCCAGAGGTGAAACCATACTTGCTGCCTCTGGCTGCAGTAGCTCACCCTGAAGCCACATCTTCCAACTGCTGAGGGCCAGTGAAAAATATCAAACCTTTCCAGATCTCTCAATGTCCCTGCTGTTCCCATATCAAGTATGATTAAGCAACAAATTTGAACACGAATACACAGTATGTCAGAAGTTAAAAAGCATGATATTCTTGTAGCTAATGAAGACAGCAACAGGATATGGAAAATGAGACAAAAATAATGACAAAATGGTGGATAAGAAGGTGGGATTGGAATTTGCTAGATGCTATTTCCTAAGGAACCAGGAATTTCTGATTATCGGCATTCTTTTTTCCTTTCATTATGACTTCTGCCTCTAAAAGAGACTTGAAAGAAATAGGTGTTTCTATTAACCACAGCATTACTTCTTTCTGCAGTCCCCTACTTTACACTTAGTACGTTTCAACTTTTAGTAATTCATAAGAATGTATCCTATATAAATTCTGTATCATCCCACAACCCCAAGACACCAAAACTATATAACTTCAGGCAAGATTCTATGAAAGCAGTCTTCCTTTACACAGGTGTTTTCATAATACAGATTGCATTAGATTTTAAAAACAGTCGAGAAAGTATCTTACATTTAACATCAGCCAGGAAATTCTAAATTCCAGCTTTGTGGTTCTTTGAGCATTTGACTCACAACCTTAATTTTTGTTTGTTTTGCAAATTACATCTAACAGAAGAACTGGCAGAGAGGATAAAACACACCAATGCAGCCTCAAACACATAATTTTTAATTTACAGCCAATAATTAGCTTCTTTTAGCTGCAAAAGTGGTTTGGATTCATCCCACTTATTTTAGGAACTTACACTTTAAGCAATTCAGACAAGACTCAAGCTGGGTTGGAAAGGACCTCTGAGATCATCAAGTCCAACCCTTGATCCACTACCACCGTGGTTACTAGATGCTCAATGTTCGAAGTTTTACAGGTGCACAAAGACAGGTACTATTTTTTCTGTGGACTTGGAGAATCAGAATATCTCAAGCTGGAAAGAACTCAAAGTTTTCAGGATTTCTGAGAGTCAGGTTACTATTTTAGAAGAGATTAAACTACCATCCACTGACCAACTCTATCCACTCGGACAAGTAACATGACTTCCCCAAAGCCAGGGTACACCATCCTTTTTGTAAGGAAGCAGTCCACATATGCCCATTAAGCCCTAACTTCCCTCTGAAAACATCAACAGACTCAGTTTTTCCTGCTTCTAGGTAGAGAAAGGCTAAGAAGGTACACAAAAACTGCTACACTTCCCTTGAAGCAGGGACACCAGAAATAAATGCTGCATTCCTGTAGTAACCTTGATAGTGCAAGGTACAGATCAACATTGGGTACAATCTTGTTTATACTCCCTATAGTGCTTGGCATGCTCCTATGGATCCAGAGAATTTCTGCTATGGTAACCCATCAACACTGACTATCAAGTCATACTAATCTGATTCTCAACTTTGAGAAAAAGCTTTTTACCTTTTAAGTACAAGAATCCTTTTCTTCAAAAATGTACCTTGCACGCAATTAATAACAATGTAATTAGTAATTCATTCATAATTGTAACCTGTACCAACTTAATTTTTTATCTGCTGAAAGGTTTGCTAGTAAAGATTTTATTACCATTTAGTTCAGTGATAGCCCCCCTCATTAATGTCTCCCTGTTATCAAATGAATTTCAAGTATGTCAAGTGAGCAATTCAAAAGTTAATTGCATAGGTACCCTTTGCTAGTAATTTTTTTAATATTAAATAGGAATCTGCTACTATGCCAAATGCCCCAGAGATACCTCAACATTTTATACACCTTTCAGACACGCAAGCTATTCAAATAAATCTTATTTTTGACAGGATCCCTTTTCCATAAACTCTTTGAAACCAACATTACTTTTTTTGTTTGTTTGTTTATCCTGTTCCACTGTTATTCTTGCATCAATGAGCTCATGCACACTACAATTCTGTGGATTCACTTATCCTAAGGGAATTGCCCTTAGAAGTACCTCCAAGTTCCTACTTTTTGGTGGGTTTTTTTTTTTAGAGTCAACATTAATACTTGAGTTGCCACTTCAAACTAATTTATTTAAATTTGGGGAGGTGCATATGAAAATTATTCTGGTTTTCCAAGTTGAAAATATTTAAGCAAAAGTAACCTTATAGCCCTTGTTAAAACAATAAAACTTATGTGTTCTCTTATTTTCATAAAGGGGAGGACTCATGTTTTATTCCAAATACACAAATATTTATTAAACCTTTTTACTGTTTCCTACATCACCATTTACAGTTTTTCCATCTATACTTTGCAACTGCCTGACAAGACTTATGGACTGGGGGGCAGGAAGCCGTGTGCCATAATTTTTGCAGGTTTAACTCCTTGTTTTTAATGCAAGTGGCCATTCATATTCCATTTACTTCTTTTTAGCTTCCCTTATTGTTGCCTTTATTTAACTCTTATATGTTCATGAGATGTGTTTAACACAGACTGTAAAGAACAATTTCATTCCTATTACATAGCTCCTCACTGTTCTGGCCAAAATCTTTTCTCTCTATATTAACAATGGGAAATAGCTAGAAAACAACAAATCCTTAAAAACATACCTTCCTCCACTGAAGACAGCAATAAGGAAATGCATATTTGCTGGGCAGTAAATCAAGAGATAATCTGTATTTTTAACAGTTACAGGAATCCCAGAGGAATTCAGGCACTGGGTCATGGATCAAGAGGAAAAAGGACAAGCAGCAGCTGTGATTTTGTAATTTTATCTGGCTAGGGTAAACAAAGGTAGAAGATGAGAAATGACTCCTGAGTTCCAAGAAGTGAAGTCAACCCAGCATCTCTGAAAGAAGAAAATGGGCCTTGAAAGCCTAGCTCTTCTAGAGGAAGCAACAAAAAAGAATGCAATACCATATTTTCTAACTGCAGTTTAGATCTTCCAAACTATGTATTTAAGAGTACTTCTTTTCTAGTTTACCAAAGCAACATGAACAATTTGAATATTAACAACGTATAAAACATGAAAAACCATTCCCCCTAAACAGAACTAGGCATTATCAAGCAAGTCAGCTGCCAAGTGTTGGGCTGCTATGGTGGTTAGTGCTTTTGACAGATTTGTGTACCTGCAAGTACTTTTAGATTTGTACCTCCAAGTACTTTAAATGTTTCGCTTTACTTGAATGTCATAATATCTCAGGAGGACCCCTTTCCAAGCTGCAATTAAAACACATTTAGAGAAGTACTTAAGACTTAAAAAAAAAAAAAAAACTCATTACATTTTTAGGCATGGATCCCTTACTTGCATGTATTTCCATCTTCTCTCAGCTGTTTTCCACTAAATTATTACGAAAAGCTCACTGATTTGTAGCTGGGGACAGGGGGAGGGAGAACATGAAATTCTATGTTGTACTACTCAAAGTAAACTGAAAACTGAATCATTAAAAAAAAAAAAAGTTACGTTTGAGGACATGGTCTCCAAAAAGCTAGTTTCTGCTGGTCAAAGTTCAAACATTTTAGTTATTACTGGAAGACTCCGAATGAGCAATGTTCTTACAGTGAATAAGCTCAACTAATGAAAATAAATTAAATCTAACTAGCTACCGCAGTCTTTTACTCTCAGTACAGACAGGCTATGTGATGACAGCTGAAGTAATGTACTTTACCCTGAGGGGAAGTTAGGGAAAGAGGTATTCCTGTACACAGTGATGCTCCAGATGACTGTGGAACAGTTTTTGTTAAGTCTAAAGGGATTCTTCTTAATTCAGGAATTATGCAGAGTCCACACTTCAGAGAACACCAGGAGAGCATGGAAAAACTAGGAGACAGACTAAAATAAAGATACACTAGAATCTTTTAGGAGTGATGAGAAAGCCTAAGTGCAGCTAATTAAAAGATCTCTTACTCCTCTGTGAACAGGTATTCAACACTTAGTTATCTTAAAACAACAAAAGACAGAGCAAAAACTGTTACTGAATCATTATATCTCTAACACTAAATGTAAGATTTTTCTCTCCTTCATTTAGAAATTTTTCTTTCCAACCATTTCTGACTTGAGTTTGTTAAACACTAGTAGTTCAACCTGTATGACGAGTTTGATGAAATTTTAGAAGTAGAAGATAGCAAAATGAGCATTCACATTTCTAAATTACAAGCAAATTCAACTAAGTATGGCAGACCAAAGATCAAATCAGGAACAAAAAAATACAGTCATTTAGACATAGATACACTGACCTACAGTTTAATTAAAAGTACTTGTTTTCCGAAGAGAATCACACTGGTTTTCAGTACTCCCTGTGCCAAGTCACCAACCTAACTATGGCACTGTAGTCTTACCTGAAACTGAGCCATTAATGCCAGTGGATTATTTTGACTGTTGTCAAACGTCAAAACATCAAAAATTCCAACACAATTAACTCGTAATCTTTAGGTACAAAAAGAGAAAAGGAAGAAGTGTCATTAAATTTTATTGGTTACTCAATTTTTCCTCTAGCATTCATTGAATGGTTTGATACGATAAATGTAGTCATCAGTACTTAGCAAATTACTGTGCAGCAGAAAATACAAATTTTACTAGTTGATAAAACGCAGCAGACAGTATTCAGTTTACAAATAAATCAACAAATTTCAAAACTGGCACTAGTGTGTCTGATCTGTCGTTCGAGAATAATGTATGAATCTTCCCAAAATATGCTTAAAAAGATCTTAGAAAAAAAAAAAATTAAAAAAAATTACAAGCTTAACAGAACTTAGTAGCCATTTCTGTATCAGGTGCACAGTCAGCAGTTGAATACAGACCACAGTAACACAGTGAGAATGAATGCTTTCATTACCTTGTTTTGCCTGTTACTAGAATCTTTGTTGGATCCATAACTCTGCATGCCAGTCCTGCTGTATGAATGGTCCGTAATGCAGAGCTGAGCTGCACAATATATGCCCATATCAAAGACTCTGGAAGCAACCCAGCATGCTGCCGTGGTAGAGGTCCATCATGCTGACCTAGAAGCAAAACATCATAAGCATCAATAAAAGGTTACTGTGCAAAAATCAAATTACATCACCTTGAATTATACAATTAACTCATATATTCATTTCATTCAACTCTTAACAGTCCTTGAAAGACACATCTATTGTGCTTTAATGGTTGGTTTGGGGGTGGATTTTTCTTGGTTGATTTGTTTGGGTTGGGTTTTTTGAGAAATGTTGACAATTCATAAGCATTATTATTATTTTCATTCTGATATTCAGAGAAACAATGCTGATTTTTAAAGTTTAGAATGAACAATCATTACAACAACAGCACTGATCAGAAACTGCTCAGAGTAGATAGTACATCAAAATATGCAGGTACTTCATAAGTAAAAACGCCAGTATCCTGAAACAAAGAGCATGTACCCAGTAGCTGCAACAGATCCCGTTTTACCTTCTTTATTGCAGGAAGGTTTCTCAATTAAACATTCTCTATCATTTGATAAGAATAAGAAACTACTTTCAAGCTACATGGGCAAATCAGACAGGAAGGTTTTGTGGCTAAACATCACTGAACACAACTTCACATTTGCTCTGCTGACACAGCTCCCTGACAAGTCATCACTGCATGACCCCATTCAATGGGCCATGCGAAAGCAATGCATCACTCCCCTTCCAAATGGATACTTTTTCTTTCAAAAGTAAACCAATCCTTGCAAACACACACTCAAATTCCATATTGCAGTTTCTGAGTAATACTGAGCCACAGATGAAAAAATAAAGACATAGATAACAAATGTTATTTTTAGTATGATGTCTGTAATTTCAAAGAAGTTGCCACTGTTTGCATTGCACAAAGTTAAAGCAGAAGAAAACACATTCAGAGTAAGACGGTAGGTCTCAATTTTACAATCAATCACAGATATTTCAAGAGGTTGCCTCAGTATTGATTTTGCCAATTTTGAGACAAGTAATATCATCAGTACTAAGTAAAATCAAGTAAGCATCTGATTCATTTGTAAACTGACTGTACTCTTCTCTAAACATTTGTTTCTTGGTTTTGGGTTTGTTTTTTTTCCTTTTCCTACAGGACCATATCAGTATCTGTGCATTTGATCAAAATAAATATGTGTGTGTTTGCATGAGTACATACACACAAAATATACGAACAGTGAAAAAAGTGGAACGCATTAACAAAAATTTATTACTTAGGAATTTTACTGACTTTGGGGTGACAGGTTGGGAATGCTCTCAGCTTTCATTTCTGAGCTTGTTTGTCTGGTTTTAAACTTTAGTTCACTTTTCAGGTTTAAGCTTTTGTTTAGATTATAAAGATCAAGACACTGATTCCTCTAAATTGCAATAAGCTTGGCATGTCTACTGAAAGCTGAACATAATGAGATGTTGTTTGTTTTTTTCTAGCCTCCTGAATCCTGATGAATCATTATGCAAATCACTTCCCAAAAAACCCGCATACCAGAAGTCTCACATAGCAAACTTTTTCCATCATAATTCTCTCCTCTTCAGCGGGACAAAAACTATGATACAAAAAGGCTGAGAAGATATAACCTTCATTATTAGTCAAGGCTCTTTCTCTATTTACTACTTGCTGTAGAATACACTTTATATTTGGTAAACAGTAGCAGGTCTAATATGTTTAACAGGGATGTACATGGATATTGCAAGACAGTTACATCTATATGAAATAAGTAAACCCAGAATAGAAATGTTGCTACAACATCCCAGAGGGAGAGAAAAGCCAAAACTTGGGAGTTATTTTTCTGCATGTACAACAGCATTTGCACTTTGATTTTCAAATAAAGGCAATGTAATCCAGAGAATATTCAATATAAGCTGAAAAGCTGAAAGACCAGAGTTCAACAAAGTTTCTCCTCTGCTAGCAGAAAACGTTAAACAATGCTATTTTACTACTGGAAGGACTCCCTTGAGGCAACAGTTGACTCTAGGCTGTTGGTTTCACACTGGTTGGCTGCACCCCATGTTCACATACACTAAAGGTATAAGCTAAAACACTGGAAAAAAATCCACTTTTGAAATGTCCTCTTACAGATCTATCTGTTCAAAATATGCAAGATGAAAAGAAGTTCGGAGTGCTGCAATGCTGACTGTGAAATATGCCCCATAAGGCCCATCAGACCTGCCAGAGATGGCAGCTGAGCAAGGACCCAAGGAGATGAGACCCAAAAGCTCACTCTTCAAGCAAAACACACAGTTGAAAGCTGTCCAAACAGTGCTGAACACAATGAAAAATATCACAAGAATGTAAATAAAAGTTATCAAAATGATCAGGATATTACTTTAAAGAGGTATTTTAGAGATTCCATGGTTGATTTGCAAAGGCTTCCCACCACAGGTTGAATCCACAGCCACAAGAAGTAAAATTTCAGATTGTGTTCTTTCCACCTATTGCTGGCCATACTTGCCTCCGAGATGCAGAACACAGACACTAATGGAAAAGATTAAAAATTTAAGAACTGCCATTTCAAAAACACAGGTTATCCATTAAAAATGCTGACAATTATTTTTAAGTTCTGTGGTATGTTGTTCTCAATGGAACAAAAAAAATAACCCTTTGCACTTGTATGCATGTGGAGTTTAAGTTTTTCCTAGTTAAAAAAGTATTCAAATGCAATTCTGTTCTCCAGAGAAAGTATGAATCCAGGAACAGTCCTGGGGCAGGACAGAAGACCTGGGACCACCAGCAGTAGGACCTGTTTTACATTATCAGGAACACCGTCAGAAAGCACGTTAAGAAACAGCGATTCTCACACAGTTATGAAAAAACAAACAACATTAGAAGTCCAATGAAAGATTTAGCTGATCACTAAATGGAACCTCTCAGGCTCATAAATCAGTCTTTTACATTGATAACTGTGAATTGTTCTGTGTTTACTTAGTGTTCCTGAGTTACCTTACTGAAAGTAAGATAAATTCAATAGCCTTCAGTTCTCTTTCTTCTCCAGGGAAACTTGGGCTTTGGGTTTACATTTCCCAGTTTTCAATATACAGAAAGGTTCTGAACCACTTAGAGTGTAGCAGTATATTTTGTAAAAAATCTGAATAACCTGAAAACTTGAATTTACTTTGAAAAAGTTGCAGCTTTTGGCAAAGGTATTTTTGGATAATTATTAGTCACATATTTTATCTTCAAAACATCACGCTGACTTTCAATATTCATATATTCTTACCCTTCATCACTGTCTATTCATCTAGTCATCACACAACTTATTTCTTTTTCAATGAAAGAGGTATTTTATGATAAAAAGATTCAGCATCTGAGGATGCAAAAACTATAGAGTCAGCAGTGAAGTTCGTTCTTGTGCATTACATACCACTATTATTGTGTCAAAAAGAAAGCAAATTTCCCAGACCATGTTTATCTTCATTAGAAAGCATTTGTTTGCTGAAGAGAAGATACTGTGGTGCTGAAAACTCCTACTAACAGCACACACCCCAACATTTAATTACTCGGAGTGTTTAAAAACAGACCAAAGGACATATCAAAGGCATGTTTATCTATGCCAACCACAAAACCTCATCAAGACAAACCTTACTGGCAGCTGTGAATAGTTACTGTTAGTTTGCCAGGATTTTCTGGCTGGTAAGTTTTAAAGTACATACTTTCAGAATTCTGTTTACCATTTAATTATCAGACTGTTCAGAACAATGTTTCAGTACTTTGGGCTAACTCGCTAATGCAAAGAAAACTTAAATATGAGAAATATCAGAAAAGTGCGAGAAACACAAGTGTTCCAGAACAACAGATTTAATGTTTAGAGTATAAAGTGTATTGAGGAAATACAAGAAATGAGAATCAAATAAAAAGGAGCTTTTCAAGTGCTCCAAGTAGCAATTAACTGAAAAGTCACACTCCTGATTTTAAAACTTGTATAAATTTAGTAAAATTCAACAGAACAATATTGGATTATCACACTGTACCACCTAAAGAAAGAGGAGATTTCATTGCATAAAGAAGCAACAATTTCTACAGCATTCAGGAGTTACAAAGACATTATTTACATTCACATTATAAAAATAAACATAAGCTGCTATTTTCCTCCCCCACTCCAAAATCTCTTTGAAGCTGATTCCGTAACATGGTCTGTAAATAACGCAGCAAAAAAACCCCACCCAGGTGACCACACTGACACCAGTGACATGCAAGACAGCCATGTAAACCATAATCCTCATCTTTTAACTGTCAAGGTCTCGTGTTGCCCACTGAAGTGTTCAACATAAATAAGGTTGCATACCTGAAATCAAATTCTGAGTTCACTGATCAGGTTCACAGTGTTGTGCCTCCTAAAACCTTTAAAAGCAATTGTACTAATCTGGGCCTCATGCTGCAGAGTACCCAACTTCCATCCATTCCCCTGCTTCTCTTGGGAGTCTCCTCTAGGCAGGCAGACGGCCAAGAAACTCTGTGAGGGGATGGAGAAAGGATCCGTGAAGGCAGGCAATTCTGAGAAATCAAGTTATAGGTATGCAATCTTATTTTTCTCTCTTAAATTGCTCCTTCTACTGAGGACCAGACTAGAAAGCAGCAGTTACCAAAAAAGAAAGGCCAAAGCAAAGATGTGCAGAAAGATTTGGCAAAATTTGGGATTTCAGGTGACTTTTTCCCTAATTTACCTAATAAGAAGATTGGAAGAGCAGATAATGAGAAGTGCCATGAGGCAGGAGACAGTTATCTTCCCTACATATCCCTTTAAGTTCTGTAGCAACAGAACTTCTTAATTAAATAATACTTTGATGTGACTGAGTAGACACTGACGTCTTATTTCTAATTTCCCAGACCATTCCTGCCTATAGAAGGAAGTTGTAGTAGGCCAAATAAATGGTCCTTATAGCCCACTAGCCTGTTTCAAAGACATATACACTAAAATCAGAACAGTAGCTTGTAATGGATACCTAAGTGTATAAATATAAGTAGAATATTCTATTAGCCTCCAATGATTTGCAGCCCAGAGAACTTCTGAGGCAGATATTGTGTCTTTGCAGTAAATAGTCCTCATGTATTTCTCTTTCATGAGTAAGACCACTTTCCCCTCAAAACCAGGCAAACATCAACAATAATCTGTGAAAAAGTTCCATTGCTTAATTATCTTTACACAGGTTTTGAATTTGCTACCGGTCTAGTTTCATTGGTCAGTCTTTAGTTTTAGGCTGGAAGAAGCAGCACACTACTTTTATTCATTTCTTCTCTATCCCAGCATATTTTTCAGATACCTAACATATTCCAGTCATTTTTAACCTCATTATATTCCTTTACATTTTTAAAAGCATGAAAAGTAGCATCCCACTTCGCTGTTCTTCATACAACTGTTGCATGCCTTTGTTCATCCCTGTCACCTCTTCTCAGCTTCTTTGCTGTTCTTCTACACCCTTCAAAATACAATAAGGAGGACCACAACTGCAAATAGGAGTCTATCAGGCACCCACATCTTGAATACAGTATCTTCCATTTCATTGTTTACTCTTTTCTTAATAATATAAACCAATGTGTTTCCTACTCACTGCTATTCAGCAAGACAACAGTATTTTCCTTAATCTACTTAACTATGGCCCCAGATCTATTAATGAGTGGCAACAGCCACAACAGAGGTCATTATTTTATGTTTGAGGATAGAGTTATATATTTCCCCTCGATCACATTGGTTTATAGTACATCACCTGCTAAATTATTGCTAGAAGCACCAGCCTTGTAAGATCCTTCTGCAATCCATCACAATTGGCCTTTGTTTTTAACAATCCAAACAATTTGGTATTACCAGCAAACTTTGGCAGACCATTAGTTATCGTCAGTGCAAACAAGTGAATGTGTTAAGAAATACAACTCCCAGCACATATTCTTGTGAGACCCCACCAGTGATCTTCACTGTGAAAAGCAACTGTTCACCCTCACCGTTTCGTATCTTCTAATCAGGTATTATCCTAACTGAGAACTTTTTCTTATCTCATGGTTACTTAGGTTCTTTTAAGGACTCTGTTGGACTTCACTGAAAACCCAGGGTCTTATCTATTAGGTCTTCCTTCAAAGAAGTTTAATAGATTAATGAGACATGACTGCCCTTAATAGGACCAAAATTTAATTATTTTTCCAGTGTGACAAAAGAATGTATTCCCAAGAATTTTATTATAACTTCTATTATTTTATCTAGAACAGACATCATTCTTCTATAATACTCTAGAGGTACAAAGACATAACAAGGACTGATTTACATGGAAATTGAAAACCATGACTGGGAAACACTCAGAAGTCTAGCCCTGGACTAACAGTCATTAACCTGGCAGTAGATCCTCCAGGTTGATCTCACCAAATTTGTTCCACATCAGGCTCATTGAATCTGTAGTTGCATTTTTGATTTGCCACAGGATATGACTTGTCAAACTAGGGTTTCCTCTGTCTGAGATACTACCACCAAAACCAGTGGTGGAAATCAAGTTCCAACTTCAGTTATACTGGTCAGCTCAGTGCAAAGCCAGTGAGAATTATTCAGTATATAAGGTATCTACAAGTCTTTGAATGTATTCACACACTACTAATCCATTACACTCTGATCTAAAAGATGCCAAGTAGAGTTTTATATCTCAACCTTTGAAACAGATTGAATTCACAGCTAAAGGCTCTAATTTCAAAAGGCACAAGAAAAAAACCTTAGCTTCTGCTTCCATTGACATGCTGGTAGCCTAAAGACACTTAGGGAAGATTTATTCTAATACAAAAAACAAGGCCCAGTCATAGTCCTCTCATCCTCCCTACCTAGTGCTGGATCTAATTTCAGGGTTGGTCCTGCAACAAGCTGGAAGTTGGGGCAAAGAAGCTTCAAGGGTATCTTCCCACTCTAAGTCTTTCTGTGATTCTGCTCAGCTGTGACCATTTTTTTTCTCAGCATGGCCCTGTTGTGTTCTAGGCAAGACCTGACTGCAGTTTGTGGGACTGCAGGGGTCATGAACTGGTCCTAATAGGCAGAATGACTGGCAGCATACTGTTTTTGAGAGAAAGAGGCTCCAGCCACAAGGACATGAGCTCTACTGGGCAACTTGCTGAGCCACAGACCATGCTGTGACAGGTTTATGAATGTAAATGCAGCTATAGTGACTCCATTGAAGCCATATTATAAGCACCAAAAAAAACCCCCAACCAACCAACCAAAAAAAACAAACAAAAACAGAACAAAACAAAAACAAAACAAAAAACCAAAAACAAAACAGACCTACGATGTGAAGTTGGTGTCTGAAAAGAATATGTTACAGGGATTTTTCAATCCTTGTCTTGTCTAATACTTCACATTTCAAATCATCAGATAAAATACTGTCTAATTAGTCCTCATAATACCTAGTGATAAAAAAATAGAAGTGTAGGACACCTGAACATCAAATTGACATTACATGTCTTTTACAACTTTGGAATCGTCGCCATTAAATCTTAGTGTTACCTGGTGACAGTCCTGCTATTAGGACAACTGAATTCCTGGCTCCCAGTTCTGTTTCAGCTTATTTCTATTTCAAAGGACTGTAATTCCCTTACACACTGATATCAATTTTATACTTGTCTATTAATTTTAAAAAAAATTTTACAAGTAGAAGGTAAAGAATAGTTCTTTCATACTAATTTACTTATGACATAGCAGAACTGATTATCCAAAAAATTAAGTCGAACAACTATTTCTGACCAGATATTTACTGAAGTATTGGAAACAGTGTACAGTATTGTATGATAACGTATTTTCCTTACCCCACTTCCGTTTCGTGAAATAGGAATCAGCACTAGGGTCATTGAAGTGTCTGCTCATCATAGTCTCTCCTCCAGCATGAAAATCATATGCAAACACAAGAGCTTAAAAACAGAAAAGTGATATTTGTTAACTCAAGCATATTTGGAAAAAAGTATCAACACATCAGCTGGGGGAAAAAAAAAACGAAAAAAGAAAAACTTACAATGTTCTCCAAAAGCTTTAGTAGTAAACACTTCACGCAAAGTTACTATATTTGAGTGCTGAATTTTTTTCCACATGTCAACCAATATCATGCACTTTGTGTTAACAAGACGAAAACCTAGAAAAAAACCAAAACCCACGTTTTAAAGTGTCGTGTTTTAGAGGAGAATTTTTTACTCTAACTTTTCTTCTGAAACCACTGAAAAGTGACCAGACATTAAAATACGACTAGTATGCTTAAGAATGCTAGTCCTATTGGGACAACTCAATTTTTCTCACCATGTATCCTCCGAAGGCAATATGGCAGGTCATCTTTACTATTTACAGCTTTATAGCATGATGTAATGTACCCAAAGTTGCTTGTTTTCTGTATCCGATTGGGCGGTGGCAGTGGTTCCAAAGGGAAGAGACTGTGGTAGCTATCCACTTCTGCAGGAACTGCTAAAATCAGTTTGTAAACAGAAACACATTAGGCCTCAGTTGACTTTAAGTTAATACATGAATTATGTACACCATCTTTTAGGTGCGTGTAAAATTAAAATTTACTATTTTTGCTTTAATACCAACATATAGGTTCCTAGAAGTGATTCAACAGAGCTAAAATAAACATATTCAGGAGAACAGTTACACTAAGTAAAAAAATCAACAGAATAGATGCACAGTTCCACCTGCCATTTCCTCATTTACCTTAGAAGTTCACCCTTCTGAATGACATTTCTTTGGGTTTTTTCCTGTACTGATTCATAAATAAGCACCAATTCCTCTACAGATTTCATACTACAGTAAGAACCCCATTTTCATCACAAAAAAAGCAAATCTCAGTCTTTTGTGTTTTAACATGCTGGTTTAGAAAACAGGCAGAGAGAGGTGCTGAAAGTTTAAAAATCAGATTAAGAGATCACCCTTGCAAGAAGAGATATACTTGTACTTCATCTGCATTAAAACACTAAACTGCATTTTTTTAATTGTATCATATTATACGCACATTTGAGAAGAAAAGATACTGCAACCAAAAACTATCTAAATAAAGTTGAGTACAGTCAATTGTAAATTACCCAAAAACCAAATTACAGTGAACCGTAGATGGTTCTCTTGCCTGACAACTAGTACAAAGCCTTCTCTAATATACCAACCAATTCACTTCAAACAAACTGCTTTGATAGTTACATACAGCCTTTGAAAAATATATACATCATTTAAAGGAATACCTAATATGTACAAAGTAATACAAAACTGTTCTTCACAAGGCTTTATTGCCTTAATGATTTTTCCTATCTCGGCAATTTGAAGTATTTCTACATTACGGAGTGTAAAAACACAGAAAAATCAGAAGGGGGGGAAATCATGTTTCTGAAAAACTTTGTATCTGGTTAACCATAGCTCAGGCTGATGACTAAAGCTTCATGAAAAAATAAAAAGAGGTGGTGTTTTTTAAAAGATGTTGAATACACATAGTTGCAGAACAGAGTACAGTTTATAAGAAACACTTACTTACCAGGAATATCAGCCTGATCCATCTGGGCCATGGTTATTAAGTGTCTGTTGATCAGTTCCTGAAGGAATAAATAAAGTTTTGAACATTATAATTCAGCTCATCGTTTTTGATAAGTTAAGAGTACATTGTCTTTGAAGTACTAGCTATCAGTACTAAAACAGAGAATTGATACAAGTATCCAGGGTGCAGAGAGTCAGAAGACCACTAGCTTGAAAATGTTAATGACAAAATACATAAATTCTTGAAGGAAGGAGCTGCAGAAAACATTTGCTATAGCCAACATTGACAAAGGCACCTACTACAGAAAAGCTGAAATAAGTAACACTCACAGCCAGCCCTGAGAAGGGCTCATAAACTAACACCTGCAAACACTTTCATTTCAGTGCGAGATTTTAAAACTGAACAGGATTGCAGCTTAAAAGAACAGTACATAAATGAGCTCATGCCTAGTAACAATACTCGGCTCAACAGTAAATCACAGCATGCAGATTAGATTGCAGTCATACATGTCATAAGCTTCTCCCACCCTCTGTTGTACTCCATCTATTACAAGGTTTGATTTTTTTAAATTCTCCACAGGTAAAACTGACTGCACAGATTTTTAGTGTCTACTTCTCTTTGACCATTACCAATTTTCTAGTTTTTGCCAAGATATGCAATTTTCCTTTAAATTCTCTATCATCTTACCTGTCTGAGCTCATCTGCCATGAAGAAGGAAGGTGCGTTTGCTTTTGGCTGCATGTAAGCAACATGAGGCGCAGCTGGATGGTAGATGTGGTAGTTTGGAAATACCTGAAAATAAAATAAAATATTTTAAGAAGCAGTTTAAAATCCTTAATGATAGGGTAGATGAAGACTTTTGTCACCCTTTTAGTTCAAACTACTGATCTATAAAGTCTTCATGTACAGTAGAAGTTACAAATATACTGTCATATAGATTACAACTGTATGTGATACTCGCTTCTAATGATTTCAAAGGAAGGGTGGGTGGTGGGTTACCACAGTGTATTTTAACATTTTTGTAACTGTCTTTCCCCTGTCACTGTAAATGTAAGAACTATTTAACCTATCAGAAAAAAAAAAAATCTGACTTTTTGATATTCTCACTATGTATGTATCCACTAAGACACACAAAATGCTTTCTTTCTATTGCTGTATAAAAAAAAATATAAAACCCCCTCAAAACTATACACAGTGGTAAATGAAAAAATAATTTAAAATTCTCTGTTCCTTAAATTTCAGTGATTTTAGCAAAGAATTTCAACGATTAAAAGGCCTAATCTTCATCCAGAATACGGGGTTCAGAATGTTAAGAATAATCTCTTTAGTATAAACCAATTCAGCATTTGGAAACTCCATACATTTCTGTATTAAAAGCAAACATACCATTCCTGTGAGAGGTGCTGGAGTTGTATCAGTGTAGAAGTATGTTGTTCCACCCACTGTTTCCTTCTGGATCACCTGGCCAGTAGATGGAGGCTGAGAGACAGCATTAGCGACAGACGCAGAGGCACTAGTAGGCACCATATAGTTTGCTGGGTTAGGAGTATGACTTCTTCTTCGAGGAGCAGGAGATGTATGAGGAGTTATTTTGGGAGAATGAAGAGGAGAAGATCCTGCTGACAGTGACATTCCTTAAGAAAACAGAAGAAGATATTCTTGATCAACTCTGTCATTATGAATACTTAGCAATCTGAGAAAAACAGCCCTCACTACCAACAATATTCTGAGCAGGTGAGACACTTAACTCTTCATATAGATATACAAATCTTTAAGAGGTAAAATAGTAAAAGCATGACTGAACAGATATATTTTCCCAAAAATCTCTGCTTAGTTCAGAGAGATGGAGCTTGACAGCTTATGATATACACATGAAGAACTGAAATTAAAAACTTAGAAGTAGTTGAAGGGGTGAGACAAGTCAAAATAATGCTGTATCTAGAAGACAGTTTATTACACTGCAAAAAGATAAAATATTAATGACTGTATGAGTGTTCACTTAACAGTTACATGAGCAGTCAACGGAGTTTGCTAAGCTGTAACTCACTTCACCTAATTATTTACTTATGTACTTTTTATTAGAACTAACTCCACAGCTATGAATATCTCCAGTAATAACAGCACACAAATAAACAATATACAATATGTTACTTTTAATAATTTCAGGGGAGTAATTACCTATTTTCCTGTAATTATTATATTCAAGTCATCCCCCAAAAGTTCTATTTGATATGTAAAAGTAGGTAACATCTCATGATATGAAGTCTATTAGACATTTGTGCTGAGATTTTCTAATTTATTTGAAATTATTTTATTGAGTGGCATTCACCTTCAACATTAGAGGGGCAACTCAACTGAAACCGGAGAAACTCTACTTCTAAACAAAGTGTATCAATGGGAAAAACAAGGACAACTTTTTTGCATACACACCTTTTAGTTACCAAAAACTTTAGTTACTTCAAGTTACTGCATTCAGAATTCTCAGATCTGCATATTTATAAAAATTTAGGTATCAAACAGACATTACAGGATGTTGCTGAGGAAGAGATTATCCTTCAAAAAAATTTCTTGCAGAGTTACTTCCTAGCAAAGATCTGAGATATTCAGGTGTTCAAATTAACACCAAGGAGAGTATCTTTGAAATTTAGTGTTGCTCAGTTCAGATTGGGATGTACTTTTACTTCTTTACAATTAAAATTATATTAGTCATACTAAATTCTTTTTTTGAAAGGATAGAAGACACACAACTGTTATATTTATATCGACAGCTGAGAATTCTTCTCTAAATAAGAATTTTGTTAGCTATTACTCAGATATTTGCTTAAATTAATTCCTTAATCTCTGGTAACCAGAGTAATTTAAGCAAATATCCGACTAATAAAAGTAAGAGCAATTTTTTTTGCATACACACTTTTTAGTTACAAAAACTAGTTAAGTTACTTCGGTCATGAGTTACTGCATGCAGAGTTCTCACTATGCATCGTTAGTAATGTGTAGGAGTGATTTCACACTAGTGTCTTGTCTCTGAAGTACTCACATCCCTCCTGCATTTCATTTTTTCTTTTTTAATACAAACAACAAAAGCAAATAACAATTTCAGTATTAACAAGTTAACCAGTAGTTTGGGGAAAATTATTTTGAAGCTGTATTATCCTAATGTTATTCACAGAATATTTGTAACTTTTCATTTAGCTCCACTCATTTACTACTTTGATATCTCAGAAACCATGCTTATTAATTCAGCACATTTCTTTCTTTTGTTCCTAAAAGTGAATAGTTCCAACAAAATAAACAAGATTTTCTTAAACGTAAACTGTGGAAAAATCTTATGCCTTTCTCTTTGGTTGGGTCTCTGCAGTCATTTGTTCTTTCTATGAAAATGTAAAATATAAGAATATGAAAAATACATAGTCTACACTCTTCTGGGTCAGAACTTTCATTTCTATTGTAAATGTGTTTACACATACCTTGTAGATAAGCAATATTGTAGAATAATTGCTTGCTGATTAGTGTACTAACTTAAAATGTGAATTATAATAGGTACTTCTAAATGGTAATATAAGTAGTCTCCTAAAAATCTGTTTACAAATTAACTGTATGACTGTAAACATTATACATTTTGATACCACCAGTTTATCTTTTAGCTACAAAAGAAAATATACAAGGTAAAAGTTGCTTCCAGTGACTTAGTAAAGCTTCGATATACTGGGGGAAAAGATCAATTCCAAAGGGCACAATGTGTTAGTATTAAGAGTTGAGAGATGACTAATTAAAGGCCGTAAAACTGAAGCAACTCTATATGTTCAAGGGCTTTTCTTTATCTAGGAAAAGTTACTGCATGCCTTTTCCACTCTATTCCAATTAAATAGTATTGACTGAAGTCCTCGCATGCATATAATCTCAACCAAGACAGGAATAACTGGTTTCAAGAAACTTGTTTCAAAAAACACTCAACTGTAGGGATCATGAAATAAGAACCCAGCAGTCTCCATATATACTGATGAAAAATTAACTGAAGACTTCTCTACTTAAAAAAACACTATATGTGTAAGACAGTATACAGTAAATATTATTTTTAAAAAATTAAAGTGAAGACTTGCAACTCACTAAAATTATACTGTGACCTTCTACTGCAAGTTTCTCAGAAGAAAAAAGATCTCTAGTGGTTTTTACTGATACAGTTTCAAATGATTTCCACTGTAAGATTTACTTCTTAAAAAAATTAATTCCTGACAAAGAACAGTTACAAATATAAATCCTTGAATGTCTTTGCACGGGTATTAATGCAAGATTGAAATAAAAGGATGAGAGCATTACAAAAATCCTTTCAAACACCCTTCCAGTCTCATTTAGGTCTGATTTTGGAAGGACATTGAGAGTCCAATGAAAATTATCTTGTGGGCAGCACATTTGGGCTTCTCACTTTCCAATATGGGTAGTAAGTTAGAGATATGAAAGAAGCTTGACTACAGTTCGCTTTCATACCACTAGAAAAATACACTACACCTGCTGCAAGAATTTTGTTGTTAATGCTGCAGTGGGTACAGACAGGCTGAGACAACAAATACTGAAGGCAACAGACTCTTCTGAGAGACTTGCACTACATTCTGCAGAATCTAAATAAATATTAAAACTCCAATATCACACCAAAAAAAGGAAAAAACTTTTAATTAAGCAAAACTCATACATAGTTAAGTACTTAGGGAAGCAAATAACTGAGGGCACAAACTCAAGTAGATATCACCAATTAGTATTTCAATCAGTTAAAAGCACGTTAATATTAATATTTAATCACAACAAAATAGAATTAGAGGAAAAAAAAGGAAAATAGCTGTATTAAAAAGTGAATATATATTCCTACTGGCTCATACTCAAGGAAAAAGGTGATCCTGAACACACAATAGTAAACAACGTGGTGAATATGGAACCACACCTCACGGAATTAGACAAGCTGTTTTGAATAGCACAATTTATATAAATACCTATTCACTTAAGGGCTTAAGAAAAAACATGCTTTGAATAATCGAATTATGATTTACTTCTTTATATATACATATTGTATCAGTGATCCTGACAAACAACATTAAGCTTTGCCTGTGAGAGGGTTCAACATTCCCCCGTATTAAAACTCAAACGCCAACAGGAGAACTAAAGACACCAAAAAGCTTGCTTCAAATTGTCCTTCCTGAGGCTTTGCTACTAGCAAAGGTGGTTCTCCACTCCTTGTCTTGGGGAATCCTAATACACTTCATGAAGAAGTCAAATACTATCTTAAAAGATGAACTGTGGGGAGAAAAGGCTTCTTTCACTCCACAAACATTTACATCTAAAGAGAGGTCACGGTATGCAGCTATGACAGTGTCATATGAACATGGAAATGGTTGTGGGATTTGAAGGTGTTTCCACAAGATTCACAGTGACTGTAGAGGATACCTACACATATCTGGAGCTCCTGCCACTATTGTCATTTTTGGCAAAGAGAGATCGTATTTCATATCCCTCTTTATTCTTATATTTTCACTTCTTTCATTGTTTCTCTTATTTTTGAAGTTTCATTGTGACTGAGGAAAGGGAAATGGTAGACTTTGAAATTCATTTGAGATGGGGCTCAAAGACATTTTATGAGATTAATGCTTGTAATAAAATTTTGTAGCAGGCAATGTATTTGAATTAAAGCTAGACTCTAATTTGAATCTGAGAATTCATACAGAAACAGGATGAAAGGATATCAAAGCATGAACTCAATGTCTCAGTGTCTACAACTATTTGATTCAATGAGACTTCACAACTTAGTGAACTTAAGTTCATGTGTATGCAAATCAGCTGGCCTACAACATAAAAAACCTCCAAGTTTTGCCTACAAATTTACCCATTTACAACCACATCCCTATATCTCTAAGGCCTGTAACACATTCAGAGGTCAAAAATTAAGCATTTAACATATTATCATTTTAATGTTCTGTACTTTAGAGATACTCTAGACTATTAGGTAAATGTTGAGGAATGACAAGTCAAAGCAAATAATAAAATCACATTATTTCAAAGAACTTAAAGCAGCATCCTTAAATTTATTAGATATTTCTTTTTATTGTAAGCTTTCTATCAGGTCACTAGCACTACAACTGCATATTTTCAAGTTAATTAAATCTGCTTCATTCCCTAAACAATCTGAGTCATCAATTCTTCCTCCTCAGTTTTAATTTTACAGTCTCTTTGCCTTCTTTCTTTCTTCCATTATTCTGGAATGGCTGCACAACTTGCTCTGCACTATATTTGATCCACGAGGATGGAACAAGCTCTTGGGGCCTTAGGCCACTCAAACCACCTCAGCTGAAAGTGCTCCATCTCCAACTGGAGTCAGGAGCTCTGAGAACTACACTCTTGCAGCTCATCACTAATAGAGATGTGTCAACCAAACATAAGCACAACACCTTTGCACTCCTGGCTCCTAAGCCTGTAGGTTCAGACTGCCAGCAGAAATGGCATCTCTTACATTCTGCATAAGCTCAGAACCTGACTTGGACTGAATATAGAAGCAACAGCAATTTGTTGTCACTTCCATCAATGACAAAGGCATCACTCTTTAGCTAGAACATAGCTTAAGCAAACCCAAGCAATACAGATTTTCACTGCTGGGGGCAATACATCTGTTCTCTATCAAGTTTAACATAGCAATGATGTCTTAACACTTCCAATGACATTAACAATTTTCTTCCATACACTGTGTTGCATATTTTAATGGCATTAATACTCTAAAACAGCTACACAGAACTGGGTAAGATAAGCTTGTTAGCAAAAGTGCTATTTAAAGACTGTCAAGTAACTAAATTTCCAACACAAATGACAAATAGGGTATGTCTGGTATCAAGGAAAGGGAAGGAACAATATGGTGTTATTCAGGGGAGTTTATGGAAAGAGAGTTTGGAGATGGTGAAGAAGATTGATTCAAAGCTCTTCAATGCAACAATTTTCTCCCACTGTTTGTGTAAATTGCCTTTTATATCACTATGTTTACATGTTCCATTAAAGGCTACCAAGATGAAGACTGTTGAGATTACACTAGAAAGTGCTTATCTAAGTAAACATGTGTCAGTGTAGGAGTAACCTTCTTCCATGCTACACACTAATAGATATGTCAGGTGCGGATACAACAAGTTATCTACTAAAGTAATGTTTCACTTGTCTTTTTTTTTTCAGTTATTTCTGCAGTACTGTTGATAAGACAGGCAGAACAAATATTTTCCAAGGACAATTGAGTTATGTATGAAGTACCACATGTGAAAAGTGGTTTTGATTTCCACCTACCTTTAGGGAAATCTCAGAAATTAGATATGTGAAAGAGTTTACATTTTTCCATCATCAAGAGGGAAATCAAAGGACTGTTCTCATAATTTACCGACTTTGTTATGGGTGAATAAAACTATGGAACTAAAATTATTCTTACTACATTTCCGTATTTCTTATGAAATCTTAATTTCCTCCAGTACCCTGTAAACTACTATAAACAACCTTAATCTCATGCAAACACTTAATCCCTCAAAATTATTCTACTGCAAAGTATGAACACCTTAACTGGAAGGAGACATCTTTATTCAAAGGAAAGTTCTTATAAACTCTTTATATGGGTTTCATTTGAATTTGTTTTCACTTATTGAAAGCTAACAGATCTCAACAAAATTTTTTCATCACAATTTCAGAATATATTTAAATTTGATTTTTATTCTGTTATCCAGCATGATCTAAGTGGTGACATTTCCCCACACATAAATAATGCTTTCTTATTTAAGAGTCTAATCTTTTAGAAAGAGTACCTCCTAACTGACCCTGAGGTAACAGAAGTTTTTGTGGATGTATACTGTTGACAACTTTAATGTTGACATTTAAATAAAAATAAATGTCTATGAGTAGTATTTACATTGGACATTTAGGTTCAGAGAACTCTGCACTCAGTGAGAGAAAAAAAGCTTCTAAAGAAATTCAGAGCACCCAACCCAGATCCCTACTCTGAACTATATTTGTTTTTTAATTATACAGGAAGAGCAGGGAAACAAGCCAACTTTGCCTGAAGTTAGCTCTTACGAATACTCCCCCATCCCTCTTGTCCATAAACAAACAATAGTACTTGAGGCTAGAAAGTATGCAGCATTGGTATCTATATTTCTAGGAGCTCAAATTGTTGGTGAACTTCTTTCAGTGTTACTTATCCTTTCAAGTATTACTTACAGATAGTAAAGAAATTGGACTGTGAAGGATCCCTCTGAGACCCCACTGGACACTTTCCAAAAGTAGATCATTTTACTGTATTCTATTTAATCCTTTATACACTTTTCAATCCAGGTGACAAGGCTGAGAGGCATATAAACACAACAGTTTTCCAATAAGACGGTACAGCACAATATAGTATCAATCAGACACAGCACCACAACACGTTCATTTGGTCAGCAGAAGCATCAATCACTTTCCTAGCCTGTTCTGACAGTTCTTACATGCAAGCTAAGGGCTGGCTTCTTTCATGTGGACACTGAGATTGATTCCCTGGCATCAGGAAGACTGAAGTTCAGTTTAACAAATGCTTATTGCCAATACTGGTTTAAAAAATAATTTACAACATTTGTCCTTCTGCCTTTTGGCAGCTACCTAACGCTTCTTGTCAGTCACCAGAGACTGCCAAAGGTTTGACTACATACAGAAACTCACTAAAGAATCTGCAATGTGTAATATTCAGATCTGCTGATGGTTGTATATTAAAACTATTTAATTTTATTCAAATAAAAGTAGTAGAATTAACTTTTTAAGATGAGAGGACTAAAAGATGCATGAAGGGCTTGAACTTTTGAAATGTAAAAAAAAAATAAATCTGCCACTCAATTACACAACCATATGGAACACATTTCAGTAAGAGTTTTAAATTTGGGAAATGAACGTAAAATGTCCTTAAAAGTGAGATTACACGTGACAGATACAATAAATTTAACACTATTTCACAAGGCAAGCTATTTTAGAATAAACTTGCCTTCAACTTTGTTTTTAATCCAGATTTTTAAGTTCTCATATATACTGAATATTAATATTAAATTAATAATCCAATTAATATTGAAGTAATAATTCAATTTCAATTAATATTGAAAATAATTAATTCTAAATTACATAGTCTAGCAACAAATCAAAAGAGCAGATCAGTGTACGCTAATCTGAGAACATATTCATTGTAGACTACGGTAGTTTAAATCATCTTCAGGTACTGCTCTGGCAAGGACCACATAGAACACAGTATGTGTAACTCAGTACCCCTTCTTCCCAAAAAGAGCAGAGTAAGTCAGGCTGTTAATTTCAGTGCTGCTGTGGCTGAGCAGATTTCACAGCCTGCAATGTGATTTCCACACTACTGGAAGATAAACCCAGAGTTCCTCTACTTTTTGAAGGCTGTCTTAAATTTAAGAGCTAAAGGAGGAGGTGGCTACATTTATACTCGATAAATCTGATCTATACATATATATAGGGTTGTGTTAGACAAAAGAAGCCACTGTACTACAAATCATTACTCTCAACTTACCTGGTGCTAGCCCAGCAGTAGCAGGACTTCCCATAGAGGGGTGAGAGAACAAGGCTTGAGAGAAGGCAGACATACTTGACTGGGATACATTACTCAGCCTAGAGGTTGATCCTCCTTTAGGAATAAACTCACTTGCAGAAGGATTTGGTGTCTGTTAAAAAAAAATAAAAAACCCAACATAAATTAAATTTTTATTTTAAATGAGAAGGGATGAACAGTGCCTACTTGGTAGAAAAAACTTCCTAGGCAAGCCTACTGAGTGCAGGGGATGTTTTTAAGGTACATACAGCTTGTGGACAAAAACCAAGAATACTGGAAGCTGTTTAGCATGAACAAATTGAAAAGTGCTTTTAGCTCATGTCTGAAGTAGTATAAGCAAGGCTTTCCATATGAACAGCTGGTATATGAGTTCATACAAACACTTTGCAAAAGGCTTTCCATAAGCATTACAATACAAAGTTAGAGACTTGACACTGAGAAAGCTTTGCCACAGCTGCACGGATTGTTCCTCCATGACTTTAGAGATTTCATCTCAAATTCACTAGCTATTTCAGATTTCATCTCAAACTCACTAGCTATTTCAAATTAAAGGAGCAAAAATGATTCCTACTAAAGAAGCCATCCCTGCCTCTATTTCAAATAGACCTCTAAGTTCCGGGTTTTTGTGAACTTCTGTTTTAATTACCTATTTCATTTATGTAGCATGTTTAATAATGAGGTTTAATTTGGTAACACAGAAAAAAAAATAGAAGTAGAATGATGGTCAAACATCCAGTATTTGTTAGTAAAGAAAATATAGCATATAATCAGTTTCTAAATTCTATTAAAATCTGTGCAGTTGGTTTCGTATTTTGGTGTGGTGGTGTTCATTTTGAGGTGAGTTTTTTGTTTGCTTTGGGGTAGGGAGGGTTAGAAAAAGAAAATCCCAATTTGATCTCAAAAGGCTTATTATTGGACAGACAATTACAAATTACATTAGCGGAAGAAAAAACAAATTAAGCCAAGAAATAAAACCAATTATTACATGAACACTCTGAAAAGCTTGATTATTAAATGACAGATTTCAGTTTATTAAGTAATCTTCAGAGTACCTCTCACAAGTGTCTAAACAAATGAGATAAAATAAGCCAGCATAAAAATAAACAATCCCAATAAACAAGGGATACTATTAGGATAACCCATGATGTTTCTTTAAAGAAAATTATATTGGACCACTTCGGGTTTAGGCAGTTTTAAAATGACCAAGTATGTCAGCTGTTACTTAAACTACCAATATCAATTTTTACCAACTTAAGTAAAGTGGCATCACAGAAAGTAAGTTAGTGCAAATTAGAAAAAAAGTGTGAATACCAACTTAGGGAAGAAAAGTATTTGAAAAGTCTTCTTTTCTCTTAATTTGTTTTTAAGACCTTTATTTGAATATTTCTACCACATATCATATTACTAATGTATTTCAAAGCACTGAAAAAGAAGATTCTAAAAGTTGTAAAATTAAAGAGGATACACAGGTTAAAAAGGAAATAGTATGAATATTCTACCTTTAACTACTCAGTAAATTTTAACCACTAACCACCTTATGATGTCATCTTTACAATGTTCTTTGTCATCTTACATGTGTATGTTTCTGAACATTCAAGGAACCAAATATGCAGACTGGTGAAGTATAACACATTTATATGGGTAAAAAGCTCATAAGAATTTTAAAACTCCTTAATCACAGTTTTGGAAAACTTGCTAAGATGTACAGTAATACAGCAAAACAAATGATAAGCTGCATTATACAAACCGAAAACACATAATTGACACATTTAAACTCAAAAGGTAATATTCTGGACTTATGTGAATTTAGGTACAAGAATACCTAAGAGAATGGTGTTCCTCTAGATAAAATCTGGCATGTAACCCTTCAGCCAAAACTGCACCGAAACTGGAGAAAATGACAGAGGTGGTAAAGAGTTGAGTAGAATTTGTCCAAATAATGATAGAGCTCAGAAGTCAAACAACTGTGAGAGCATGCAAAAGAATTTGTAACATCTTGCTAAAAGCACATAATTTCAAAGAACTACAAGGTCCACATTTTCCCACTGCTAAAACCAGCCATGACATGTGCACACCTCTACCACACCTAAATATTGTGTGAACTAGGTGACAAGGGAAGGACATGGCATTAGTTTTGAAGCATGCAAGCGCAAAGAAACACACCTTCTGGAAGATAACCTCAGCATTTGCTACAGCAACTGAGAGAGTTCCCAAAATCCCATCCATACCATTCTGGCTAAACTCTTGCTACTTTCACCTATAAACAACTCCTACAGCACAGTGATGCTTCTTATTTCTAAATGCAATCTACAAGTTTTCACAGACCAGTTTTGGACCTAGAAGTTATTTAGTTAATGACAGTTTTCATCTCTAAAAGTTATTTATAAACATCAAAATTTTAAAATGTAGCTTCACTTTAAAGAAAGAGCTCCACTTTAACTAGTAGGTGTTTTAGTTTATCCAAATGAAAGGAGTCAAACCCAGGAATCTGCTACAGCTGACCTGGTTTATGATGTAGAATTGCAAACAGCAATGGCTCAAGTTCCATTTTTTGATGTCACAATTCAGTATCAGAATCAAAGCCTGCTAAGATTAAATTACTGTTACATAACTTTGACAAAAACATTGTATATGAGAAAACAGCTTTGATTTGAAAAGATAGACCCTTTACTATGAAAGCCTGTTTTACTTCTCTGTGATGCTACAAACATGAAGATGTAATCCAAGACTTTCCCCATTGGTAAAAAAATGATTTAAATTTTGGTTACAATTTTAAAAGATCCTTCCTCCTTCAAGTTGTTTTCTAAATACAGAAAAATACCAAGGCTCCACAGTCACCAGCTAGAATAAACTAATCAAAGAATTACAACAAATTTCAGTAATGTGTGGTCAAAACTAGCAAATACTGTCAGATAATTTGAAGCTTAAGCTCCAAGCCACGTTTAAATTCCTTACATCTGTGTGAAGCTGCAGTTCTTAAAACGTTTTCAAAAGCATAGAGGTTTTTATCTGATGTAAAACGTTCCATTTTCTGCATACACTTTTCTTCCAACAAAATAATTAAAATAATTAGGCCAGAATAAATGACTGAATTAAGTGAGAGTGTAATATTACTATTAGTTCTGTAATATTTAATCTTTTATTTATTTTTCAGTCTTTGTAGATAATTTATTCTGCAACAATCACCATGCAAATATGCCAGAATTACAAAGCCACATTCTTAATGGCCAATGATTCAAAATATTATGTTGTTGGTCTCAAAAAATATCCAGCTCATAATATAAAGTGTAAATTCCAGTGTTAGTTTTACATTTGGATCAATGGTAAGCTTGAAAACCTGTTTAAATGGGAACTATGCTTTAGAATCCTACCAGGTATTCTTACAGCTTTTCCATTATAATCTTATCAAACTTCCCAAAATAAAGTTGAATAAAAGAATAATAATTTTTTATAAGAATTAAAATAATCTATATACTGTGACGTTGAAAAGCAGCGAACATACTTTCTAAATCCCAAACAATAAACAATGCCTGCTAACACTGCCTACACTAAGTCTATATTTTCAGTTTCAAATGCAAACGTCCTGTAGAAAGGCACATACAAAACTTCTAAACATTAATAAACATGTTTTCAACAAAGGGCATTAAACAGAAACAAGTATAGCTGCGTCAGTTACACTGTTTTTCTAGAAAACCACCTAAAGTGACTTTTGACACCTTTGCTAAAATTGCTATCATTCCTTTTTCCTCTCAACCTTGTCAATTTAAATCTCATCCCCTTCTTCCAGTATATTCATATAAATGCTGCTGAACTAAAGCAGCGAAACAACTTCTCTAGTTATTATTTGAATTAATATCTACATCATGCATTCTCACCAGAATGATTCCATAAAGAAAGTTCACCAAAATATCCTATTTTCAGATTCTTTATATCTCTGGTCTCTCAAAGAGCAGAACCTCTTCAGTCAGCTTGGCAAACAAACTTCCGAAGACAGACCACAAAACTGAGTCCATCTGGCTTCATGTGCAAAACCAAATTCTACACTTCTGTACATCAGAGCACAAACAACTTATAAAACACATATAAATACAGTCCAAATGAAGGCTGAATTTAATCATGATGCGATTAGTAAGGATGGATCTAGAAAAGAAGTAAAAAAGCAGGGGAGGAGACTATTTATTAACTCACTTGTACCACCATCCAGCTCAAGAGTTGTCTAGTGGTTTTTATGCTTTTACAGGTATAAAAGAAAATAAAATTAGAATACAGTGTGGAGGGGAAGAAACAAAATATTTTGTGACTATCACAAGAAAAAAAAATTCAGGGCTCTTTAAAAGAAGGTGCAGATGAAAGCAAAGAGCAAGCCAAGGATCCAAGATGAAGACCATCACTGGGAGGACTACACAGCAGCATGCAGCATGACTGTATGTTGAAGAGTTGCACATATCAATAGATTTCTGTAATTCAGACATAAAATCAAAATTCCTGTTTCATCAGCTATCAATTTCAATACACATAATTTGTCTTTACACTTCACAGCAATAAACTTCTAAGGCCCCAGTGCTGCACTGATGCATAAATGAATCCTCAAAATGCCATTAAGTACAGAATTATCCTGTAACACAGGGACGTACAAGTCACAGAGCCTTTGGAAAGTCATTCGAGGATCCCACAGGAATACTGAAAACCACCCTTCTCCCTCTTCTCGTTTCCCCTTCAGCATTTCACAACACAGCACAGAGCTGTACAGCAGCACAGCAACCTCAGCAATTTCAGTTCTGGTCCCACATCCAACTGAAGCCCCAAGCAAGCTACCTAATGCAAAAAGTAGGCCAATCTCATGTACTTACCATGCTGGAAACTGGATACAAGCCTTTTTGTTCTTTTATGTTCTCCTTCACCTCTAAATCCATACTGATCTGTTCTGACATCCCAAATTACATAATTGTGTAATGGTTACAGAAAACCATCACTAAACTACACCCGTGTTATAAAGCAGGGCAGTGCTTTACCGGTCTATTTTTGGCATAGTTTTCATAATATCTCTTAGGAATACAAAAACATGGAAGTCTTCCCTGGTTTTTATGTGTTGCTATTTTTTTTTGTCAGGTTTTGGGGTTTCTTTGTTGTTGTTTTTTAATGGGCAGATGTTCTGTATGAAAAGCTTCACTTCACAGAGCATCATTGCAATCCCTCCATTTCCAGGATTGCTCACTAACTACGAGATCAGGAAGAGAACACATTTTGTGATGTCAGAACAACCCAGCAGGCACTGGAGGTCACCAAGGGCTTCAAAGTAAATCTCTCTCTCCCACTATTGAATTTGTTCAACATGCTACCTTTTCTGTAATTACCGTGACAAGTCATCGTATCATTCATACAATAGGCTCTAATAAATTTCAATTTGGCAACATTATTAGTTGTATTTCTACTGTTCTTGCGGAAGAGTTAGAGTCAATTTCATTAAAAGTGGGTAAAATTTGTTGGCTAAAGACTTATTTGTTTATAAACCAGAACACGGGCTCAGACAAATAAAACTATTAGCAAAGTTTTGTTACAATTGACAAGTAGATCTCTCTAAAAAGTCAACTTTTACAGATTTGGAATATTTTCACATTTCTTTAACAAAAATCTTCCACAGTACTGCAAAAACCCTTAAAGTCTTAAAAGTTTATGTTCCTGATGCAATATATTTGAAAAATTCATTTCTGTGATTTTTTTTTTGCTCAAGAAACAAGGAATCAGTTATTGATAGTGCTTAAGAACTAATCTGTATAACTAAAATGGACCTATTTCTACTATTTTAAGAACTACCATTTGCTAGATCAATGCAAGTTTTAGCACCTTTCATGCTTCAGTCTTGCCAGACTCCACGGATTCTCTGCAATCCCTCCTGTTTCTTCAATTCTATTTATTACAGCTGAACATCCTTCTGTTTGCATTTCCACCATATGTGAATATACATGCTTTTCTCAAGTCCACATCTCTATGGGAAGCTATGCAACCACATCACACAATACAAAATCTTAACTGCACAGTTTAAGTTAGGTAGCTGGGATTCCGGCAAATAAACGAATCTGGAATTGCACCCTTCAAGAGCTACATGTTCTGCAGCCAATCTCAAGCAATCCCAAATGCTGCTAAACCTCAGAATGCTAGGAGACCTTGAGCTTCCTTCTTTGCCACACTTTGAACACTACTTCAGAGTGCACAGGTACTGAGAAGACAACTGCTCCTGGCAAGAAGCTTCAAGTTTTGAGCTACTGACTCTCCAGCCTCCAGAAGCATTTTTTGCTCCTACTCTAAGTGGAGCAGATTAACAACAGCATTTGCTGTGCCACTGTACAGCAGAGAAAACAATGGAGGACAGGAGTACAAATGGGGCTGTTCTTGCCCTATAATGTCCACTTGAAAAACAGAGATCAAATTTCTGCTTCTGTCTTGTCAGAACGACTGTCTATTAGTTATGGTTTACATTTACTATTAGATGCACACGATAAGTTTGGTTTGTCACTCTTCTGTCCCTTCAGAACAGCACTGCTTCACAGGCTCCCACTACTCTCCCAAAACCTTACCTGGTTCTTCTACCAATGTTTCCTTTCTTTTCTCCATCAGTTACTATGCTGCTTCCCCAGCAGCAAAAGGGTCAAGACAGACTGAAAGTCCAAATTTCCCTAAACAATGTAGCATTCATTCACCTACATCACACTGTCCATGACTCCCCACTTCAGTAACACAGAGATGTCCAAACATCAAGCAATGCAAAACTAGTACAGGTATGGAAAGGCTCTTGTAGGAGCTTCATGTTGGCCCTTACATGGCAGAAATTCAGTGAACTGAAAGAAAATCTTAAGGTGCCACAAACTCTAGGCATAATCTGTTGTCAATTTATCCATTTCCTTCACTTAGAAAATATCAAAAACCAAAAAACCCTCACAGGAAGACTAACAATCCCTGAGAAATCAAAAGAACTACACGAGTAGAAACAGTATTAGCAGCAGTGGTGCAATTCCCACCACTGTAGTAATTTTCATCTAAACTCCATTTTAAGGGCCATGAAGCATATTCATCCTAGACTAGAATTATCCTTCATTATTACTCCAAAGACTACCTGTTAATTCTGTAAAGAGATATTCAAATGCAGTTGTACCACTCCCCTCTTACAGAGTTGAAGATGATTCAGGAATAAAGTTAAATGAAGTTTAATATATTTCTCAAACAATTTGGGAAGTATAAACTATCCCAACATAAAAATTAAAAATTTACACTTCCTGATCATGGTGATTACATCTCCAGATTCTGTACTGAGGGCATCTATTTTCATTAAGTGTCAATCATTTTAACAAAGATCACTAATTTTACTAGTAGAAACCTTCCTCACATGAGCATTAAAATAAAAAGTTGTGTTTGTTTGCCTTTAGAATACATTTCATGATTACTGTTGCTCCTTTTCCTCAGATTATTGCAAAATCAAATAAAGTAAATAGTTCAGCAATGGGTGAAGATAATAAAACATCTCCAAGTCACTCTCCTGGAGGGCTACTATGCCTACTTTGTGAAACAAATATTTGATTTGAACTCTACTCAAACGTGGAGTAACTGCTTCTAACATTTTCCAAAATTTAAAATAAAGCATCCAAAATACTGAAAAAGTGACTAGTAAAAAATAATTTTACCTGTAAATTGTTTTCTGTGACTCTGTTCCACCAAACCATATTGATGGGTACTCCTGTTTTACACCTGTCAGCCAGACAGCCAATAGGGTTCTTTGATTTTCTTGCTTTTGATCCCACCGGAACTATCCTCTCATCCAGCATTCCCAGTCGATACTTCCTGGGCTATGAAAAAGAAGGAGAGAAACCAGGCCACTCCTAACAACCCTCATCTAAAGCTACACTAAAATAGGTATTACACTGTGATATGATTTTTGGATTGGTGGAATAGGAAACAATTTGCAAGTAAAATTTATCTGAGACTGTTTCCTTTCAATCCTGACTATTTGAGTATAATACACAATACTTAAAAACACCCAAAAACCAAAAAAACCCAAAACAATATGAAAATAAACTTCAGGGACTACTAATTATTTGTAAGCAAAACCATCCATCACAAGTCAGCCATTGAAATATGCATACAAATTAGGGAATTCTGCATAAATGAGGAATTGTTTAAAAAAAGGAAAAAATCCGTATTTTTGAAAGAGATACCTTCAATCACATCATAATAATGAACACTTCCATTGAAATTCCTATCAAACAAATTTTAAGTTCAAATTTGCCATGACTCCTGAAGATTGGTTTTAAAAAAATCAGATAGAACCGAGTAGTCAATTGCAACAGAACTCTGAGAAAAACATTTCTGCTCAGCTTAATATTTGAAATAATAATTTCACTTACTGTCTTAAGTGAAAACAGACAAGAATTACCATGATAAATGCAGTCTTAAAATTGAGAGAGTAAAACATTTGAGGAAGTGAACATGCAGAAGTTATTTGCACCTCAATAACAGTGACATTTCTATTACATTGGCAATGATCTCTACAAATAAAATTATTTATATGAACATTAAATTTAAAAGGCACACCGTAAAAAAAATATGTTAAATACTTTCAAACAGGTAAAGTCTTCAAAAGAAGTTTTCCAGATTTCTCTATGCTTTCAAACCTATGTGTAGCTACCTAGACAGTAAATAGCACCAAAAGAAATGTTTTAGCATCTATGCATATTTACACCAGAACCTTTTGTATCAACTATATCAACAACTGGACCAAATTTCAGGGGTTGGTCTGGTTTTCTTCTGCTGTGGGTTTTACTCAGGCATTTTTTATGTGAAAGTGCAACTATCATCATCTGGATATAGACCACTCTATGCAATCAAAGCTTAACTTACCTTTAGTCAGATATCTACTTAACCTGGCACCTTAGAAATCTTAGCAATGTATACCTTCATATACATTTTAAAAATTATTCCTCAATAAACAAGGAAAGAATCTAATTGCAGAAGATTCCTCACTCACACGCAAACTATTTGTAAAACACAGGACAAAATGGCCATAAAATGGTTGCAAAACCAAAATCTAAACAGATTTCCTCCTCTGCTTTCCTGAAGCCTTTTAGGTTGAAAGCTTTGGAAAGAATTAAAACTGAGTAGAGTCAATAGTAGCTCATTTGCCTAAAAAAAACTCAGGCAAACAAACAAACCCTCCGTCCCCCCAAAAATAACCTCCACAAACAAAACAACAAAAGCCCCCCAAGGATACCATCAACGATTATGAACTACTAAAGGCAATCAATTCCATGGAGGACTTAACCAATCTTAATAACAATAAATAAGACTAAATTTTGCCATACCAGTTAGAAATCTGGTAAAGTATGTGATGAGTAGCACAAAGTCCTCCTGTAGTTCAAATGCAAACCTGATCACAGTAAATCTAAATATTGGTTGTTTATCTGGAGAAACTCTAAACTATTGGGCAATTTATCTCAGTAAATCAGAAAGACTACTAATATCCTAAACTGCAAAGCTGTAAGGTCTGAGAAGCTACATATACAAGTCAGGTTGGACTTGAGGGTAGGATTTGAATGCAGCATGTATTTCTCTTAGGCTGACTATTGGAAATAACATAATGAAGAGTAACAGTTTTCCTGGAAGCTTTCCCATCTCTCTCCATGTTCTACCAAGAGCAGTGGTACAGTCAACCTCAGACTACCAGATTGGAACCCAGTGTCCAAACACATTTCCATTCATAAAGAGTTCTTTTAATCCTCCATAATAACAGTTTGTCTATAAATATTTTGAAAAGGAGAACCAAAACAAAAGAGGAACTGAGCCAAGGTGGAAGGCAGCTATTTTGGTTCCAATGATATTCAGATTCCAGGCAACAGGATGAAACTGTATCTTAGGCTTTATGAAGGACCATACTGAGGGTGGGGGGCAAACAATTGTGAGTTCTAAACCTGAAAACCACACAGAGACAATATGAGCTCATATACCAGTAGTTCTTGGCCTACTGGTATAAAAAAATGAAACTAAAAAGTGGGTAGGACTAAAGTAAAATTTTACTTTCATTATCTACTGTAAAACTTCACTAGGGGATTACCAGGTCAGTATTTCATTGTTTAGACAGACATTAGGAAATGGAATAAACAATATTAACATTTGGAAATAAATTTTAGTCTATTTGGACCAAAGTTATTCTTTGAGCATTCAATGAGCAAAATGGCATGACTTAGAAAAGCAATCTGAGTTTAAAAGATATCAGAAAACACAGTATCTACCAAGGGGAGAGATTCAACAGAACAGAAAGCAAATAGACTGAGCAGCTTGAATAAGTGCATCAACTTTGCTACATCCCTGATCTCTGCACAGAGCAGCAAATAAAGCAACACACAACAGTGCTTAAGCACTTATATATCTAAACTCATAAATATATCTACCTAAAACACAGAGACATGACAATCTGGACTAAGAAACCCATCTTTATGCACGGGGGCAATTTCTCTTAGATGCTTACAAAAAAACCTGCCTTTTTGCCTTCCCTAAAGTCTTTCTATGAGTAAAAAAAACTGTTCAGATGAAGGCATAGTTCAACATAATGAACTTTTTCTGAGGCAGAGAAGGTGAAGAATTACATACTTCATAATCCTTTATCAAGTATTTCTCAAACTAGGCTGTAACTCCAAATATGGTTACAAGTTCCAAACTGAATTGTAAAAGATCAAAATCATCACAATTCTTTTAAATGGAAAAGGCTAAACTACAACCAGTAAAATCTCAGAGAAACTACAAAATCCAAATTATTACAAAGCGTTACTGGAAGAGTTCAAATCCTCCAGGGGAAAAAAGTGTGAAGCAGCAGTAATTACTGGCTGACAATGTTTACATGAGGCAGGGAGCAGCTAACTACCTTTAATTGCTAGCAATAGTTCAACCATAGCTAGTAATTATAACCCTTGCCCTGCAGAACCAAGCTGCTGCCAGCAATTCATGATAGGAACCTATTGGTTGGTACACTTAATAGGAAGGATAAACCCCCAAAGTCTGAAAAACATTAAACTTGAAACAAGAGAAATCCACTCCAAAAACAAGAAGGCCTTTCCTAAGTAGTATCTCACATGAGAACACTACTACTGATGAGTAACTTAAGTAGTCCGCGTTAGAAAGTATTCATGAAGTCAGCTTAATTACTTTTTTTTCATTCATTCAACAAGAACTTTGGGAACATGTTTAGCAAGTTTAACAGTGTCTTTGTTCCCTTCTCCTCCTGTTTCATGGACGTTGGCAACACCACACTTCCTTTTTCTAATTCAAGATTAAACTGCCTGCTGGTGGTGTATGATATTATAAGGCTGTCCTAGAGGAATACATTTTAAAAGAAAATATTTACAAACATTCAAACTGTAAAGACTCCTCCTGTTTAATAATTTTCATGTAGTATTTAAGTCTGGATAAGCTGATAAATCAAACTACACAATTGCAAAGTTTTCTTCCCCTGAAGATCTCCAACAGCATTTTTTTCAGGATCACTTTGGTCCCTAATTACATTTCTGTTCCTTAAAATGCACTTACCTCTAGCAGGCTTTGAATTTTGATTTATAAGACATATTCTACACCAAAACATACACAATTAAGTCTGGCATATAAATACATGAGGAGGCTATTAAGTTTTAAAGTATTGTCAAGAATCTGAGCTATGGTAATGCTGTCTGTGTGCATCTACTACCAAAGCAAATAGAAATTATCTTAAACCTTCTCCATCACAGGCTAAATAAAGCAGCTTTATGTTAAACTACCATAGTTAAAAGGCATTACAGTAGCATTTAGCTAAGGCTCATCTGTTGTACAGTGAGTTGATTGTATCTGCACATACAAACAGAAAAAAATAAATTAACAAAAAATATTATATTGTCAGACAGAAAAGATCAGCTATACAAACTCAATTTCCTTGTACTACTTAGAACAAAATTTAACAATATGTACAATCTTAAGTTGACTTCTGTAAGACTTCATTTTTTGAAAAATTAATGGCAAAGAGACCATTAGAAAAAGAGGTTAAAATTTAAAAGCTAGGCTTCTAATCCATTGAAAGAGAACCAATTTCTGTTTTACTATGCCTTGAAAACTAAAAACTAACTAAATAAAATTCATTGGTATCATTATCGATATTTTCACCCAACAGCCATAACCTATTAGCTGGAATAAGACAAGTACTTGAAACACCCAGCCACAGATGTGAACTTCAATATGTTATTGAGGAAAAGTCAGTCCAGGCAGAATCCCTACACAGGCACAAATCAGCTAAGAAGCACCTTACTCATTAATACAGCTCCATAACTGGATTTAATAATATGTTACACCTAAATATTAGGTATAGTCACCAGGAATATACTAACAGATTTGCAAGCTGGAAATATGAAAGAGAGAAGTCGACTTGGTACTTTTTAAGTTTTGTGGACAACAGAGCTACAAAACCCCTTCACATGGACTGGGTTTGTTCCTAAGCAAAACACCCTCTCTTCCTTCTCTTTTATAACACTACCCACTGGTAGAGAGGCAAACAATATCTGTGTTTTCTCTATCTCAATTTCTGAAGGTTGGAACCAATTTTTTTTACATTTGATCCACAAAAAAAGGGAATAGGAGCCTGGTCATCACATTAAAAACAATTGTGTAGTAGGCTGGTGTTTGCTGTTGGGCAAAAAAGTTTTTTTTCCTTATAAAGAAAAGAATAGTAGTATGCTAACACTTACAATGCTTATATGTTTATAATTTTGAAGTTTCTAATACTATACATTGAGATTACATGCATTTAACAGACTAGCCACCCTTCCATCTGGAACGCTTTTTTTGAAATTGTTCACGAAAACCTGGGTTTGGCTGGGGGTAAAACTTTCACTAGTTGAAAAGTATCATACAGAAACAAACAAAAATGATTCTTCTGCCCAAAGAAAACTAAAATGTGCCATCTTCTATCCATAAAACCCCTAACATTTCTCATTTAACATGGAAATAGATTTTATTCCAGAGTAACATATCTGATCACAGCAAAAAAACCATTCTTGGTTTAAACAAATTTTAGAGTCAAAGATGCAACAGATCAGGTATTGTATCACACATTTTAAACTATAGCTAAGGAAAACTCTTCAGGAGTACATACTAAAAAGGTATATTTCACATGCTGAAGGCATGCAAATCTTAAATTCAGAAGGAGAAAAACTAACATATCTAAGTCAAATCTTTTCTCACCAATTTTGCAGCCTAGTTAGGTTGGATGAAGTACAAACTATCACAAGAGCTAAAGCCTGGCACAGATGTAGTAATGCTGACGAAGTTCTTTACTAATAAATTAATACCACCTGTTGAACTGAAATAAACTGGTGGAAAACCAGGTGTTCAAAAACTCCATTGCTAAAGGAGCACTCTGTGAGAAAACAACAGCTTTCTTTTTTTTCCCAATGTTTAAAGGTCTCTTTGTTAATAGGCCAGAAATTTTTACATTACTTACAAAAAAAGTGGAAAAATTATGCACGTTAAGAACCAAAAATACAGGTAAGCAGGCTAAAGACTGGTGCAACTTTTACTCTTTACTCACCATATGATTTCTCAAAAATGGTATATTCTCTAGCTGCTTTAATATTTGTACAGTGACTTCAACAAATATGTGCACAAGTTTAAAATATTTTAATTATTTTTCTGCAAATCACTCTTAAAGACTACATACACCTTGGCCTAGAGAGAATCAAATAAAGTTTGTAAATATAAACAAAAGTACCTTGCATATTAGTTACATCTGTAGTTAACTGCCTTCAAATACACAGCAGTACGAGGCAGCAAACATTGTAAAAATGTTACATATTTCTAAAAGGAAATCCTTTAATAATTTGATTTCTTATTTATTACAATGATCACTAAATCATAAATAAATAAATCTGAATAATATATTCTCTCATGTCACACTTGAAAATGAAAAATATGTACTTAACTACATAGTAATAACAAAGAGAGCAAGAGCACATAACTAGGGAACAATTCCAACAACTAACTATTCCAAGGAAAAATGTAAACCAGATTAGATTATATCATATCCTTAAAACACATTTTACATCATGGTACTACCTACAAACATTTATTAGTTTTTCTAGAAAAATATAGTCTGTCTTTCTACATTCCTGCAACAACATTTTTTTGCATGCTTTATAATTTGTAATGTTTTATTATTGCAGTAGGGGTGGATAATCCCAGAAGGAAAATTTAAGATTTGAAATATAAATTTAGCCCAGGTACAATAAAATCTGTGCGGCCATAATTCTGTCATTTACAACACAGTGATGTGATGGTTGGTAATGACCCCTCAATTTATCAGAACAGGATTCATGCTCCTGAGATGGTATGCAGGACGTTATTAAAGATGAAACAACTGTCTTGGTACACTTTCATTAAAGGTAAGTACAGCAAGACAAAACATGGCACATACAGCTTTTCAATGACCACCAGTGAACCATATAATGATCAGGTACCAGAGGTGTCAAAATAAAGCTGGAAACAGGAAGCTGGAGAGAAATACAGCTTCCTAACAGGTAACAAAACTAGATGGAAGGCAGGACACTCAAAAATAAAATAGCAACCATTAAGGTTCTAAGAATTTGGTTTCCACAGGACCTGAAGTCAGCATTATTGTTTTCTTTTAACTTGAGAGGGCAAACTCTCTTTGTACTCATTAAAAAGCTTGCATTTATGGAGCCTAGGCAGTCTTTTGTTTCAAATAATTTTCTGTGCACATTTAATTAATTCACTTTGATCAGCAGAAATAAGTCTGCTGTCTAGTCTCACTTGCTGTAGATCTCCATAGCACTAAACAGCAGCACCCTGTTCTGGGTGAACTTCAATTAATCTCTCCTATACTTTCCATTCTGATCTAGTTTAGACTCTGTCCTGGCTTCTACTCACCTAAAACCAATGGAAGGTGTTCTAGAAAAGAAAATTTCTTCAAAATACAAAAAAAGCAGCATTAAAATTGTATTTAAAGTTGTTCACTACAGCACTTGGTTTACCCCTTGCAGCCTGTAAACTGAAGCCATTCTCACCTTAATGGACCTCCTCTAGATGTGACTGAACAATTAAAAAATGAAATGGCAATAAGTCAGTGTTAGAAACTTTTCATAAGAGTTCAGTTTTCATGAGGATTGAAGGTATGAAAAAAAGTAAAATGCAAAAGCAATGCTTTTCACTATCCTGTGAGGCTGACCAGTGATAAGTAGGGGAACCCTTTAGCCTGGATTGGTGGCAACAGTCTCAGAACAAATGTAAACAAAAGTTTCATAATACATTTTCTTTTTAGTGTATTAAGCTGTCACATCCTTGGCAACAGATTCTGATCAGTTATGTCGCATATGTTTTTAAGAACTGTTTACCAGAACCACCAAAGTGAATGCAAAGATTTTTCCAGCCAGATCATTTTGGATTTAGCAGAGCACGCTTTTCTACATAATGGCTAAAGTCAATTTAGGAAAAACACCCAAGAAGTTCAAGTTCAGAATATCACCCTATTTTTAACAAGCATAACATGTGTTTGAAGAAAAATGAAGTAAGCATGATATCGTTACTCTTAGGAAAGTGTGTTAGTCTATTACTAAGTCTAGCTTTTGTTCCATGCTTCACAAATCCTATTTGTGCACTGTAGATTAATACTTACCCGGAAATCTCTTATAGGAAATTCACTTTAAGGTTGCTTGTCTTACTGCATGAGGAGTTACAACAACCGGACAGTAAATCCAGAAGGTTTTACAGTTGACAGAACCTCCACCAAGGCTCCATCTACAGAAATACTTAGCTCCTTTGATTTCATTTTAAGTATCCTATAAAAATGTCTTTAAATAGTAATCTTAGCTTTCCTGAAATCTAAAATTGAAATGCAGTTTAATAATTTCTAAACAGAGATAATTACCTCAAAAACATTCATAAAAATTCAAGGACTATGTTTACTTTTTAAACAGAAAGTAGAATGTCTTTAAACATCAAAACACTCAAAAGCATATGAAACAGCCCAGACACAGTAACTAGTTTCAAAAAAGCTGTCTAATTAAAAGCAAGGATATTCTATGATGAACTACAATCATCAAGTCTTATCTTTAATATTTTATTGATATCAAATATTTGTCCACATGGCTTGCCCATTGTTAAGGGCTGCCAGTATAACATGATCAGCAATATCCAGAGACAATCAAATTTGCTTAACACAGCTATGTATTATATGCTTTTACAGAAACTATTCACAGTTCTACACAACACAAGCATGCAATTTTTACATAGTTGAAAATAACTTAATACTTTAAAATATTTAAAATATCACAATTCTAATTTGTAAAGGAAAGCAATTGCTCTTTATTCACTTACCAAGACTGTATTATATCTGTCCTCCAAGTCAGTGATAAACGAAGGAAATGCTGGTTTTGCCAGCTAGTTCAGAACAAACAAAACCTTAGACTTGGGCTCTTAGTAAGAAAATGAAAGTTTTTTCAAACAGTAGATGTTGTAAACACCTACATTTGAACTAGTCACCAAGGCTCCCTTTATACAAAAGGCATCAAGCACTGCCTGATAAATCACATTGTTCAAGCTCTAATGAGGTGGGGGGAATCATACAATTTTTTAAATACTTGGCACTCCATCATTTAGTGCTTTTATGGAAATCACTTAATACAATTTGAACACTGTACTAAAAAAAAATACTAAAAATATGAAGAACTTACATCTGTGACTATTTGCATCATATTGGCTGGTAGTAAAAGTCAGTCAGTCACAAAACTGTAATTAATTTCTTATAACTTTAGCCATCAATTTTTACCCACTTAAAGCAGTCACAGATATCTGGTCTTTTCCAAAATATTTTCCTCAGTGTGAGCTGAATGTTTCTTTAAGCTGCTCATCTCTCTCTGCTGACTATAGAGGGAGCCTGGATGCCTAGATTTAAATAGCTCAAGTAGTAGCATATGAAAACCTCCCCTTTGCTAGTATTTAACAACCTTTAATACAAACATACATTACAAAATACCAGTCATAATAAGCAAAAAATTAACATGCAAAGCAAAACACAAACCTCTTTCAATTAATGCCAGCTATGTCTGAAATATTAACTAGTAATCAGTTTCACAGATAAATCTTACTCTTGATAGTATTTTAGCAGCAAGTGAATTAATTTGCTCCTTTTTCTTGGGGGAAAAAAAGGGACCAAGTCAGAAAACACAGAGAAATTAGTATTTGAGCTTTGAGTTATTCACACTCAAACATGAATTGGTTTGTTTTAATTTTGTACTGTTTAATTAGCCTTGAAGTGATTTTTAGAGGCAGTATTCACTCTTGCAGTACTTCTGTATAATAATTCATTTTCTTTGGTGCAGGTGGTTTATACACAAACACAAATTTACACACAGGTACATACATATGTGTGTATATATATCAGTTATTGCAGATTGTGTTGAAAAGGAATACATGATTAGTTTTGTTCTTACCAGCCTCAGTAAGTGGATAAGCAACACATTTACAGTTGTTTACATCCAACTTCCAGTGTACTATACTGGCATTAAGGAAAAGAGCAATGCAGATATTCCATGTAGTTTGGATACATCATAGTATTAGAAAATTAATGTTCTACAACAGCATTTAAATGCTACGAAACAGTGTGATGGGCCAACCACAGTAATTATCTTTAAGCTCAATCTTTGCCTGCAGGAATGATACAGAGTATGCTGATGTAGCTTGCTTTCATTTACTACAGGGAAGTTCAAGATAATGTGGCTAATAAGTAGTAAAATATGAGGGTCATCAGTGAAAGCAAAACTTAGTAACTGGTTGGGACAAGATAATGTCTTTTTTTGATAAGCAACCGTTCACAAAAATGAGAAGGGACTCTGCTGTAATCAAACTTTTGTCTTTTATTCCAGCCACTGCATTTCTAAGTGTATAAGAGGAAAGTACCACAATCTGCACTGCTGCAGGCCAAAGGTGTTTGAAGATGACATCTAGCCCTCAGCAAAGGAAAGATTTCTCAATACAGATTAGAGGTGGGAGGAGAAAACCCCCAAACTCTAGCTTTCCAATGATATCAGGATGTCTTTTAAACTAAATGCATTTCAAACTGCTATAATTATTATCACATAGTGTACAAATAAATGGGAGAATGATTCTTAACATATTTTGAACTTGCTGCCACAAAGGCTTGAGGTCATTGTCCTTTAGTAGAATAAAAGTTATTTGTTTTCAAATTCAATGGGCTATGTACTAATTTTCATATTCAAAGAATTCTTATAAACCTCAGTTTACAAACGCCTGGAATATTTCTTAATAGCAGCAGTAGTCTGATCTGATGTAGCAAAAAATGAAGTAGGTAAGATCTTATTTATATCAGCAGTGACATATGAAAATAAATCTAAGAACATTAGAAGAATCATCCTTCTTTCAGGTAGCATTTCAAGTTATTCCAGATCTTCCCTGTCAACTGACAGACAAATATGCTACTTAAGATTTAGTTGTTGCCTACCTTCCTCCTTTGAGACACACTGAGGGCAGCAAAGTCATTAAACAAGGATGAATTTGGTGAAGTCAGTGGATCTATAAAAAGAATGTAAAACCAGCATGTTATATATATATATATATGTACACACACATATATATAGCTATTATTTAAAGAAATTTTATACTTTTTAACTTATTTCAGTACAGATAAAAATAGTTGTGACAAAGCTAATTGAAATGCTGCTCCTTAGCAGAATTCAGTAAGTTAAATTGCTGTTGACACTATTTAAAGTCCACCTAACATTTCAAAGCCTTCATCTGATCAGAAAACCTGCTGTAAGTGCTACTTACATGTGCATGTCATTTTTAATCCTGTAGATAATATAACAGAGTGTTTCTAATTCAGCAGAAGCTCCTCCAAATAGCGTTAACAAGCCCTGGAACAGGCTGCCCAGGGAAGTACAGGAGTCACCATCCCCAGAGATATTGTGTAGATGTAGCACTGAGGGACATGGTTAAGTGGTGGATTTGGCGGTGCTGAGATAACAGCTCGATCTATCTTAGGTCTTTTCCAACCTAAAGATTCCTATGATTCTATGATTTTCAGTTACCTGAAATTTGCAACCTTCTGTTTAATAGTCTTAAAAATAGTGATGTGGATTTTGCTTGTCTTATCATTATTCTGCACAAATTTAAATCAGAACCAGTGGTAGCAAAAGTCTACATTCTGTTAGTAACTTTTTATTGCTTTTCTTTGTCCCTGTGCATCCTTTCCAGAGCTGAAGTACCAAAAACTGTGTAACAATAATACATGCAACTTAAAACTCCAAACTGCATGGACAGAGCTGCCAAATTAGCAGATGACTGCCAGTTGTAAACGTTGGTGTTTTCATGAAACACTTTCTTCACCCATAATAAATACTCCATAAAAGGGTAATTCTACAAGTGAAGTACTGTTTGACAGGGCCAGGGAGGAGGTGGGGAAAGGATCTTAGAGACATCAGAATTTAAAATGGTTTCCAGAAGTCAGTCTGGTTTCTCTCCTTCACATGCATCACCACCACTACTTGGCCTGTCACAATTAAACTAACTGCATTTAAAACTGGAGACCTCCAATGCCTTGAATAGCTAATCGTCCAGTGAGACAAAAGAAGCAGAGTTAATCTCAAAGGCTCCTGGAAAGAAACTAGGAAGAATAAAAAGAAAACTCCCACAAATTTTGACTTTCAAGCAAGTTCATTTTACAGTAGTTACTAGCATGCTTAAAAAATTATAAATCTAGTAAGTAGACTAGCTGCAGGGTCGGACATGCAAATGGAGTTCTAGAACATAATTTACACAGCAATTTTCAAAGAAGAAATTTATTTTAAATGAATGCCCTTGCCATAAGGGAGCAGTACCCTCTTCTTTGGAACTTAATTTGACAGCTACAGATGAAATAATCTGCAGTGATTCTGAAGAGGACATTATAAAGCTCAATATACCCTGCACAATAACTTAGTGAGTATGTAGGCTTGGACTATTGAGACATTTTGTTCAGTTGAAAACCATGTTCCCCATAGCAGGGAAAAAAAATATAAGATGTAAAGTACTGCTTGCAGTAGTTGATTTTTACCAGCTATTGTGTGACACACTTCACAAAATCCATACACCCTAAATTTAAGGGAAAACACCTGTACATTAATTCTACACAATAATTTACTCAAGAAGCACAATGAAAGGGATACTATGGTGAAGCAACATAAATGCTTAAGCTATCAGTGCTTTACAATGGATATCCAAACTAGCATTTCACTTCAAGTGACAGGACTGATAATGATTTTTTTTTAGTACTCCCCCTCCCAAGCAAAGAGAAGGATGAAAATTTATGAGTTCAGTACCACTTCGATTTTGTATTAAGAGTAATCATACATTATACTTTTGTTAAAAAAAAATTCTACTGCACCTCAAATCAAACCAGGGGACAAATAAAATTTCCTTAAGTGTCAATTTTGCAAAAGTGAATCTCTTAAATTTCCAAACGCACTTCTACATGTATTACTTTTGAAGTACTTACCATGGCCTGCATACTGCTTGGCACTGTCATTGAGAAGGCTAGGGGAGCTGCTGCTATTTGTCATCCTCTGCAAAAAAAAAAAAAAGACAAAAGTGTACATGTAAAATAAAACTATAAAAAGATCAAGTGAGGGCATTGGGTATGACATTTAGAAAGTTTTAAGAACAGACTATGAAACCTGTGCATTATTCACCATTTAGTAAATACTCTAAGTATATTAAAACAAAACACTATCTTCTTTAATTTCTTCTAAATTGGGAGGGTCTACCAAACCTATGGTTCTCTTCCTACATGTTGTCAGAACATTAGGTAAGCCAATTACTTATCTCCTTTAAACATTCTTTCACACTGCACTCCTGAAATAACTCCTCCCTTTAAGATACAGTATCATCACAACATGAAACTTCCCCAACAAAAAATATTCAAATTAATGAAGTATTTGATAGATTCTTTTTAAAAATAAAAATGAATGCTGAAACCTTTCAGCAAAATCATGCAATTCTTTCAAGTCAGCAGGACATCTGAAAGCCTCTCAACGTTCCTCCTAGGCTCCACCTGCTTCTCCTACATTCCTCTAGAGATATGACCTAGCAATAAACTAGACGAAGTGAAGCAGTGCTGCTCTAAGAGCTACTGCTGCTTTGACAGTGAAGTTTAAAAGTGTCTTCTTACTCCTGCTTATTATTGTCTTTGACCAGTTTTCCAACAGGAAGCACAAACATGAGAAGGAAAGGGAGGCAAGGTCAGGAAGTGTTCTTCATCACTAAGAGAGACAACAAGTAATTTGTTAAAATACTCCCTGGCAAGCTTTTGGCCCACATCAACCCAGAATCTCCCAGCCAATTTCCAGGCACTATTCAGCAGTGAAAAGGTTTGAGAACCCTTCACAAATAGACAGTCTGCACTCAGACTCTGCTTTCGTGGGTGAGCATACACCAGCACAAACAGGCCATTTTGTGCCAGCTGGCCCTAAGCATCAAGGAAAGTTTCCAGGCAAGTTCAATTTAGTAGTCTAGACACAGACTGACTCAAAACTGGTCACCAGAGTTGTTCTCTATGCTTACTTCTTTCCATGATCAGTCTCTATGTTGGTGGCAAAGGGCAAGAACTGCATTACTTCAATGCCATTTCATCTAATTGTTGACCAGAAAGATCAATATTCTGGAGTAATTTTGGCAAGAGAACAAACAGAAGCTGGAGTGCTATTCAATATGGCAGGAGTGTAAATCTATGGCAATTCAAGTGTCTCAACATTTGCAGTTTTCATAGCATCACTAACTTCATCAGAAGCTGCAACTTTTAACACTCATATCTAAAAAACCCAAATAGATTGTGCAGAGTAGCTTTTACATGGAATGTTTACACATGTAAATACTATGTAACCCTTCAGCTTCTTCAAGACTTGAAGGAAGGTGTCTGTTATGTGCTCTTTCCTTATTTTGATATCAATTGTCTCATGCTCCTAAATATACTGAACTTCTTTCTTACACAATGTAAATCTCACTAAAAGCTTAAGTGATAAACACATACTTTAAACAAAAAGCATGCCTCTCGTGAAACAAAGTTTACTTATTTTTACAAAAGATGGTAACAATTTGAGAGACTTACACTAAATTAACAATTTGGACAAAAGTCCAAATTCAGGGAAGCTCAACCTACTGTTCACCATCATCAAAATAAAAATACATCAAAATCATTTCTGGATTACAGTAGCTCAGCTAATCATATTACATATTCCCTTCCTAAGCAATGGAAAGAAGTTAAATAGTTTTTCACAAATACTTGAAAAGCATATCTATTATGCATCTTCTTTTTGTCATTTGATACATCCACACTGATCCTCATAGAACAAAGGGGTTTAGGAAGAAATTTCCTAAAGGGAACCTTTCAGATTTGCACAAAATTTGTCCACATTCAGATAAATAGTATTAATGTCTATTTATAATACCAGATTTATTAATAATTTTAATGTAAAAGGTAATGGTCTGTCAAAACAGGAATAAATATGATATTGAGAACTCATATCAAAAGGTGGTCAAGGACATGGCTTAAACTTGGAACCAAGCACTTCTTTGCCATCAATATACTACATCCTTGAGTACAGGAGTTAAACATTCAACCAACAGACTTCTAACGTGAATAGTGATGTGACTGCGATGACAAAAACCAGCATTGACATGATGATCACTGAAAACACACAGTGTGCGCAAGAGACTGCAAGAGCACGTTGTTCTGGATTGTGAAAGCACAGTGCAAACAAAGTTTAGGAACATCAACTGTGCTCTTACAAAGTCAAGTCTTGTTCAAGGTGCAAATGTTTTCTATGTGAATCAGGATTCCGAAAAACCAAAGCATGTCTCGCCAATCTTGGGCAGCTCTTGCCTTAACAACTGCTTGTACCTGGAATGAGGTTAAAGACCTCCACCATATTCATGAGGTTTTTGTTTTGCTCACTTTTATTACACATGCACAAGCTTCTTACCTTAACGTTATTCACAGAAGACCTGCAAGTAATCAGTAAGGGATTTTTAAACTGTTTTAATATTTTCACTGCACCCAAAAGCATTTAGCCATAATGTGTCTGATTTCCTAACAAGTGAGGTTGAAAAGGTCTTGAAAGAAAAATAAAAATTAAAAGAACAAAAAAGTACTATTGGTTATTTTTGTTTTCTGGAATGCAGCTTTGATTTTAAATAACACTTCTCAATCTCTTCAAATAGCATTGAACTATTTTTCATATAAACTCAATCTCAAGAAGAATACAATCACAAGCACCTCAGGCCCAAAGGATGAAAGCTCCACAAAGGTAAGAGTAACCATTAACAGTGGAAGAAAATTAAATATTACACCTGCCAGGGAAGGCAAGTGCACCCATATGAGAGCTTCAGACTTTAAGATATCAAGACTTTAATCATTTGGAAGTTAATACAGAAAGACAACTTTGTCATAACCAACTACGACACCAATGTCGCTCAGTTCCAATAAGCTCCTTTCCTTTGCCTATTGCTATGATTTATTGAGGTTCTTTAAACACTAGTCAAAATTCAACTAGGCTGGCTGGAATACATCCTGCCCCTCTCCCTTAAAAGAAATTACGAAGTTTTTTCTATTTCAGCCTTTCTTCACATGAGAGATGTTCCGGTACCTGCATCATCTTTGTGGCCTTTCACTGGACTCTTTTCAGTATATCCAGGTCTCTCATGTATTGAGAGGCCCAGCACTCCAGGCGTGACTTCATCACTGATGAACAGAAGGGAAGGATCACCTCTCAAACCATTAGCAGTGTTTTACCTCATGCACTCCAGAACACCACTCACCTTCTTCTTAATACTTCCTTGGTGCAGTATACGAGAAAGAAGTGTTACAAGAAACATTCCCACCTTCTAAAGGTATACACCACCTTGCCTCCACCTTTCAGTATTCAGTAGCAAAACCCAAAATTATAGTTGCACTTAAGACAAGTTTGCTTTACTTTTATTTCCCTCCACTAAAGTATATATTACAAAATTCTCATCAAGATAGAGAATAAAACTTTGATGCAGACAAATTTAATTTTACATAGCTCAGAAGACTTAAGTGAATGCTTTTGCTTTTTTCTCCACCATTTCTTTTCCCCAAAATATGTAAGAGATTATATTTGTTTCTTTTTTCTCCATATTCCCTGCCCTAACTCTGAGAAAATAAACATTTTCCTCATGGTCATTCCTGTGCTAAGCCTGCCATCTCAAAATCTTTTGTTGCATGTCACAATCTATTCTCTTCATCTTAATACTGTTTTACTGGAACTTTATTTCAGAATATTTTTTTATAATTTTTAAAATAATGTTAATTGGACTATAAAAGAAACTATCCTATGAAAGAATGAGATTGTCATAACCAAACCAATCGTTTAGTTGTCAGATTCTGTGACCTACGGATTGTTTCTAAACAATCCGTAACTTGTCTTCAACAGTTAGCATATTTGGCACCATCTACACAGCATGTCCCACTCAACTGTTTGAACCAAAGCAACTGGATTTCTTCAGAAGGCATTATGAAAACAACTGCATAATTTCATATTTAAAATAAAATGCCTGTAGTTCCACTCAGTCCTCAACAGAAAAAACTGAAGACATTTACAAGTTTCTGTGCTATAAGGAGAGTTTTATTACTTGACTCTTGGCAGATGCAGCAGTGGCAACAAAGGTCTTTGTGTTTATTCAGCTGCAAGGCTTTGAAGTGAGCACGGTCTCTACTTCTCAGGCTATTCGAGAATGGTTAGTACACCAAAATTAGCATGGTAAAAGCAAGCAAGACCAATTCTTCTCCATTGCTTGGCCTTGCCAACTTCAATATTGAAGCCTGTTACCCCCTTTTTTATTTTGATTAAGGTGATTAATTGAAAACCTGTGATTTTTCTTTTCTGCATAACCTGCAGTCCACTGGAAGCCATGTAGTTATAAATCTCATCCCATTAAAATAAAGAAAACCAGACTTCTGTGAAGCAACACAGGAAGGCACCTTCTACTGTTTTATGCTCTTACAACCAAATTGCTCAATTCTAATACATTAAAAATTCTGACATCAAAATACTTCTCTGCTTCATCCTGCTATAATACCCTTTTAACAGCCCAACAAAACACTACTAAAGCTCCTTTCTGCACCACCTGCATCTCTGATCAAGCCACAAGTTAGTCAAAGGCAGCACTAATGCCAGAGGAACACAGGCACCACCCAGCCAAGTAGCACAGGCATTGTAACTGAGCAAACAGCCAAGCATTAGAAGCATCCCAGCCAGCCAGCTCTTGTCTCTTCACTGCTGGGAATGCCAAAAGCAATGAGCTGCTTCTTGAACCACACCTCTGACTGTCTCTTGGCAGCTGCTGCTATGCCAAAAAAAGAGAACAGCTTCAAGGACAGCATACAGCTATGGGCCATGTGTTGTGCAGGCCTGCTCTGTCATTAGAGAAGGGGAAAACAGAAAATACGTGCTTCGATAAGCTAGAAGACAATACTGTTAATACAACATATGAAAGCATATGCAGATACAGGGAAGAAAAGATATGTGAAACAACACTATCATGGAAAACCACAAACCAATGAGGACAGAAGACTATTAATCAATAGGAAACTGAGTTAGTAACAACAGAAGAAGACAATGGGAGGCAATGAGAGGCTGGCTAACAGCAAAGGCCTTCGTAGTAGAAGAAGTAGAAGGACGGGGCCAAGAGATATTTTTTAGAAAGGAAGAATTAGAGCACGGCCACTTCAAAAAATTCTGCCTCTTCCTAATTGTACCACAGATTTTTGCTCTATTTTCCCCACTGCAAAGCAATCGTTGCCATTAATTGCATTTTCACCACTAATTTAAGCCCCATGGTATGTCCTAGATCTCATAAAATATTCTTCAACAAATAGGAATGCAATCTCAAATATCCATTCTACAGAAATGTTGACCACTATTCATCTATGTTATTCATGATCAAAGCAGCACATTCACTCCCAATTCATCATCATACAATCCACTTTTACTTTTCTTCCTTTTTGTGCTTATTTAACACTATCAGTTTTAGAGATTAGGTACTGCATACAAAAATGTGATAACTGCAAAATTTAGATATAGCTTTGCTTGATGCAGTTTGACTCCATTACCTACGCATTATGACTACTCCAATATATACAATCACACACTCAACAAACCTTTATTTTATGTGCTGTACATGACAATTACATTCAGGAGATTAAATAGGAATAGTCAAGACAACTCATTTGAATCCCTGATGATTATGTTGAAAGGTGAATAAAACAAGGAGTGCAGAAAAATTATCTCATGGTAACAGGAAATGAGCATTACCCAGAAGAGACTGACTTTATTACTATCTTTGCTAGACTGAGGCCAGTGAAGCAACTTGAACCAAGCTTCTACTGGTGGTCATTAATTCCATTCCCCACCTTCCAGCTGTAAAGATTAGTTTCAAAAACTCTGGAGTCTCTAGTTTGCCAGCACTGTTGGGGCATTGCTTGTTCAACTGCTATCCTTTTTCTTCTCATGCATCTATAAAATGCAAACTATTTTATTCTTTGATATGGAAAGTGTCCCACAAAATTTAATGGAATAATTGTAACCTGCACAGGAAAGTGCACTGCCAACTAACAGTCGTCACAAGAAGTATGTGAACACCATGCAGGAATAAGGCACAGAACTGTAAGATGAACACTTAAATCAAATATCAAATGCATACTCATTACACACAGATGCATCACACATCTTCAGTACTGAACAAATTCCACTAATAATATTCCCACTGGAAAAAATCATACAACATTATGAGAAATTTATCTCAATATATAACCTCAAGGCTGCACTGGCAACCTAAACTTACCATTTCTTAACATCTAACTGCATCTTACTAGTGTTTTTCTATCAATGTGTTTATTCACATGTTAGTGCAATTTCCCAATTTTAAAAAGCAAGCTGAGAAAGTTGCCTCCTATTGCATCACCGAAGCATCTATTTGTGAACTACACAGAGCCACCAGAGATAACAAGCTAACTCACATGGAACTGATGCTTCCATCTGCAAAAGCAAAACTGAGAATTAATGAGATATTTTACAGAAGATGTCTGATGTTTCATTGATGGCAGAACACTAAATTTTCAGTATCTTTAGTTTGATTCAAGGACCTGGAGAGAAATAGGCACATGGATTTGTTCTCTCCACCCTACATTGACCCACCTTTGCATTATAACAATTTTCCTTGTTCAATTTCTGTGTATTTCACTTGTACAATTCCAGTCCCCATCCTACAAGTGTCCCACCAATGCCTCCCCTCTGCTTCAGTCCCTTTGCTCAGCCTTTCCTAGTTCTTTATTCATTTCAGCTAAGTTTCTCTAATCCCACAATATAAATTCTCTTTTCCCGTACAGACCCCTCTGCTCCAATTAACCCAGATGCAGCTGTCTTTCATTAAATATAGATCCATTTCCATTCTGCTTCAGTCTGAAGTGGAAGAAAAGAGGCAAATGAAGCAGATCAGCATTCCTGCTTGGAGTTCAGGCAAGGCTTAGATTAGGCCAGAGCTATAACTGCAAAAATGTACTCAAGCTGGAACATGCCAACGCAGATTACATCTTTGGAAAATTATCTAACATCTAGGAAGTCTCCAGTGGGCCTATATAAACCAGTTTTGCAAAGGTTTAATCAAGTGACAAAATCTGGATAGATTTTCCGAGAGAGCAAGCAAATCCTTTCTTTGGAGAGGATTTGGACACAATAACCAATCTATCAGATTTAAAGTCTCTGTTCCAAATCATAAAAAATTAGTATTATTTAAAGTGAAATCCACTAAAATTTCTTCTTTGTCTTGTTCTCCAAAGGGCTGAATGTCATGGAAAAACTCATTCCAAGTGACTAAACTTTGTTGGTATGGATTTAACTTAGTAGCTGACAGAATCAAAACAGACAGCATTACCAGCTTTACCTACGCAAACAAGAACTTAAATTATATGATTCAAAGGGAAAAAAAGATAAAGGAATGTTTTTTAAACAGTAGTTTAATGCCTGTAAGCACTTTCTCAATACTAATGAAACCTTTCTTCAGAAGTAATTTTCCTTAGCCTCGAATGGGCAAGAGGGACATCAATTTCTTCTCAAAGAGAAACAACAATGCCTTAACTGTAATCTCACAGGCATTAGTATTTAAAAATCCTACGAGCATTCATGTTAGATGCATGCCATATTGCCTTTCTAGAAGAAAGAGTTAAAATTAAAAATTTGTGTTTCTGTAGAATACACTTTAAGGACACAAAACAATGACTTTGTGCTAAAAATGTAAAACTTTATGACCTCAGTGATACAAAACATTTTTAACTGCCAGCTCCAATAGTACACATTGGGATCAGAGGTTAAAATTTTTCTTTTTAAGTCATGCATCACTGTCAGTAAAACATTTCCATACTTTGGCAATTCTGTTGAATATGAAAGCCTTCTTGAAATAAATAAGCCTTCTTGAAAACATGCATTAAAAAAAAAATCCCACAGTCAAACAAAAAAAAAAAGAAAAAAGGGAACACACCTAATTAATTCCCACCTTTTGCTGAGTTATTTTTCAATCCATAATACAGCCACAACTGAGATCAAAGTAAGCTCATAAGGAGAGTTTCCTCGATATAAAAGAAGAGAGTTGTTGTCAGGACTCAGTGTGAACTATTTGACTTGTGCTCTCTTTCGTTTACCAGAAGCTGGTTTGTTAAATACAGGACAGATCATCTTTTCATGGACAGACCATGCTTCTTTTAAAAAGCATAACACTTTGAGGGACTTGTTATAGTACTTCATGTGTTAATTCCACAGATACTCATTTAGGTTTTAAATACAGTCTTTTGTTGTAAATTTTGCATAATACTACCTACACAATAAATTCTACTTCAAGGGAGTTCCTATGCCAACATCTACAGAACACGACAAATACAGGTAAACATCTCAGAAGATTTAAATGTGAATTCAACGTAACACCACCTGAGTCTGAGCTTACAAATTCTGTAATTTTTGCCTAGTGATTTCAGATTTAGCAGTTCACATTTTGCTTCAGTAACTTTTGATCTTAGATTATGTTTCAAAACCTAATTTGTATATATTTAATAAAAAGCTATCAAAAGCTATGAGCCTAACAAGAAATCTAGGAACACAGAGTTAATGTATGTGGCAAAGCCCGACACAACAGCTCAGGTAAGTGCTGATAGAGACTATTTTTAAAGCAATGATACTGTTTCATTTCCATTTGCAAGATTAAAGTGAGCGTATACTCTGTATAAGATGACATTCCAGAAGGCTCCATTGGTCCTGACTCTTGAACAGTTTTCCCTTTTTGGTGTAGCACCAGCCAGAACTAATGAAACACTATACAAATCACTGCTATTACCTGCATCATGGGATACTTCGTTTCAGCAGGACTTCCAAATCCATTAACGCCAATAAAGCTGGTGCTAAAGTAGGAATCTGTTAGATTAGCATCAGCTAACCCACCGCCATCTATTCCAGGAACTGGAAGGAAAAGAAACAGAAAAATGTTTCAGAAAAAAAATTAGTTTACCATGGGCTTATATGCTAATATCTCTTACATATTTTTTTGGCAGAGAGTAGAAGAGGAAAAGGTTGGTACTACCATCTTCTCAGCAAAACAACTAGAAACATATTAGTGCACAGCATGAAAAAGAAAGTTTATGAAAGAGGTTGCTAAATGAGAGCATTTGTAGCATGAAGTTACAGCACAAATGCAGAAAGAGATGATGAGGAGTCTGAACTTCAGAAACAAGAATAGCAAGGTAAGTAATGATATAAAAAAGAAAATAAATGAATTAAAAAAAACCTAGAAGGCAAGCTCATTTTATGAAAACCTATATTCTTGCATACCCTTCTTGGAAACATATTTGTTCAGGAGAGTTTGCAACTGGATGTACTGGTTCTTTTAAAGGGTAACATATAGAAAATGTACATTTCAAAATATCTCAAGCCCTTTCACAGAAACCACAAACATTTTAAATGCTTCCTTAAAAGCATATGACAGTGTTCATTATTTCATACTTCATAAAGTGGCAACATTCTCATAAAATGTAGCCAAAAAAAAATCTTTCAGACTGAACGCCAGCATGAAGGATTTAAGAAGAAATTCATCCCATCTAGAAGCAAGGGCATGACATACAAGTACAGAACTTTTATAGAATTGAATTAATTTTTTTTTTGTTAAACTACAAAGAACAAGAAGCAGTCATAATTAACACAAAAGACTCAAGCAGGTATTACTTTGATAGGAAAAAAAAAAAAAAAGAAAAAAAAGGTATTTGCAATGGTATACAAGCTGCAGTTCAAATCAACCTTCCATAAAAACACCCACATGGAATTGTAAAGACACTTATCACAATGGCCAGGCCACTGCAAGCCAATAGGCATGAGTAACGGGTAGCTCCAAAGTAGGAAGGCACACATCCAACACAGAAGAACATCCTGTACCAAACTATCCAACTTGAACTTCTGGGAGGATTTGTAGCCAGAAGGTGACACCCGGAAACAACTTCCTGATCCTAACCCTTAAAGGAAATAAAATGCAACTTTGTGGCACAGCTAAAGGAATGCATATTATAAACCCTCAAGTTTCATCAGAACAGGAATTTTCCCTCCAAAGGAGCCTACATGACCTGGTGAGCTATTTCCATGCAGTAGGCGGATGAAACAGCAAAAGAAGTACAGTCCTACATAATCACAGGAAGGGCTGGAAGAGAGAATGACTAGTAGCACACACACCACAGACGGAAACACTGCCCAGCTGCACTCCCCAGGACTGGAGCTGTATGAACCAGCCAACTGGGGTAACACCAACAGCACGTCAAATGAAGAGCTGTATGTGAGAGATCAAATAAACTGAGATAAATATCTCAGTGGCAATACATGCCAGTTTTGCAATTCTTAAAGTACTACTGCCTAATCTAGAATATTATTTGTACACTTTGTAGGTTTGAAGGAAATATCTAAGAAACTTTAAAGATGCTAATTACCAACAAATTGCAACTTCTTTCTTAAAAAGTCTTAAAAGTTAGCTAAGATAATAGGAAAATAAAACTCCCTCCACTATCCATGCCCTAGATTCTCCTTCATAATTTTAGATAAGTAGCCACATAGAAGCTTCAGAAGTCTTCTTGCTACAGCCCTACAAGAAGACAAAACTTTTTGGATTTGTCTTTCTATTCCTCCTTTGCCTTCATTTGGGAAATTCACATTCAGAAGTTTAACAAAATTATTTTATGGTTCAACTACTGTACCAGGGAAAATATTAATGTCTGCAGTAATGCCAATTACTGTCTCATCCTATCCACTACAGTCACTCCCTAACCTACACTGTGAAGGTTAGTATCTTAACACAATCATTTTCTGGCATCGTGAAAATATTAGGACTCGTTCATAGAAGAAAATAAAAATATAGTAAATTCATGTTCAATTGTAAGTAGTTTCAGTCTAGTTTGCCCATAAAATTTTCAGAGTTCACTGTGGTTTTTAATTATCGTAAAAAAGCATTTCCGATATAGCTTTCTCTGCCTGCATTTCAGCCACTATCAAAAAATCTCTCTGTTTTTATGCTATTTCTTGACTGTAAAAGATGCTACCACTTGACTGACCAAGCATTTCCAGGAACAACTGTCATTTCAAGGTACACTACATAATTTCAACAGTGTATCTGTTATTTCATCTCACACTTTAGCCAGAAACTCCAGATTCTATCCAATTTTTAACCAACTGGCAAGCTACTTCCTCAGATGACACCATCAGCTTTACCAATCCTTCAGGCTCTGTTGAAGAACTAAGAAAGACTATTCTTTCTGCTTCTTTCACTGCTTCTCACTATGCTAGACTCAACACGAGAATCCATGGACCTTCGTTTCTCCATTAGACATATAAAGTTAACGCACAAAACCTTTCAAACTGGAAAGGGGCAAATGAGAATTTGGAAGTTTTGCCACACAGAGCAGTAAGGCATGTGAAGAGCCCTCTAGGTGCAAGGAAACCCCAGAGCTGACCTCCAGTAACTCGAGACCACTGGTACAGCTCAGTCACCCATTATTCAAACAAAGCACTGGAGTCAGTGCCAGTAACCTTGCTAGGAGATAAATACAGCACCAGGTGCTCTGCTCCCACTCTGGATAAAGCTTCCTAAGTGCCAGGCAGCTCAAGCTGCAAGCAGGAGCAGGCTTTGGGCAGCAACCCCAGAGCTGAGCAAGGCTGAAGATGCTGCTGGGAATGACAAAGCAGATCTCTGACACTGCTGCCTTTCTACTGCTGGTACTAGTTATGCAAGCCTTTTCCAAGACACTTAAAGCTGCTCAAAGCTACAATTTAGGCTTTCTGTTGGCACACTGATATCTAACTGGGCACTCCAGACAGCAAAAGCTACTCCAGAACATTTTTTTATCTAGCAGCAGGAAGGCCATCTCTGTACTTACGTGCAATGGTATGGCCATTCCAATCAGCCTCCTTGAGCCATTACTACAAATTGCTGTACTCCAGTACTTCACATTGCTCAATTCCACTGGTAGCACAGCAATTTCAAGATGGCTTTCAACTATGACGATTTTCATTGTCCTTTTCCAAGCAGTTCAGAAACATGCCACCAGCAGAGGGACAACGACCACAAGAAAGCATATTCCACAGGAACAATCAAAAAAAAAAAAACCATCAGAAGTACACTCACTGGAGCAGAGGACAGTTTTCTTGGCAGTAGCTCATATTTAGAAGAGAATGCTGTAGAAGTGGCAAGCATACCTATTGCCTTCAAAAGAAAACTCAACACTAGCTTCCTCAAAGTGACTTCCCAATAGTAATTAGCAAGAAAATTAAGACTGCAGAAAAGATGAAAAAAATTCTTGCATTGCCTATAGAACAAAAAGTGTGTTCACTACATCCTCCATTTGCATTCAAAGGGGCATTCAGCTTTTACACTGTTCAAAGCCCAGCAAATACCTAAACAGCCAAGGCACTTTTACTGTATTTAGCACCTGGCCTTCTCTATGAGAAGAAGATGACTTTATCCTCCTTCTGTCAAACATTTGGCAAATCAGAAATTCTCACTTGCTTCTGGAAAGCCACAGTAGTTCAGAGCATGAATAAAAGTAAAATTATTTATCACAAGCAATCCATAAAAGGTCTACAGAAGTGGGCACACTTTACCACATGAGCAGTGAGGTATTAAAAAAAAAATGGAAGCCTAAGCTGGAAGAAGAAGATCTTAGTCCTTATAAAGTTTTTATTCTCACATGTTTACTAATTCACATTCAATTTACGTATCCAAATCTTTCCTATATAACAATTGCAAGCAACTTCCCAATATTTCACACACCATGCTATTAGAATAAAAAATAAAAAAAATTTTCTCTTTTAAAGCATTGATTATAACCTTAGGTAAGTTTAGACAATTTTAGGTAAATCCCAAATTGGCTTTTCTTTTTAAAAAGGGATAAGCCTTCCTGTTGTGTAACAGTACTATCCATGCATTGAAGCTGTATACATTTTCAACAGGTTCTTATTGGAGAGAAGTAACAACTTTCTTATAAAAGTAGAAAGGCTGACTAGGCAAGTCAGAGAAAAGATGGAAGTATGAGGGAAAAACTAAAAATCCAGTGTGGGGGGGGAAAACCATGTTTTGTAAGCACATGTGAAAACAAGAACAAATTTCTAAATTCCATCAATATTAAAGACAGAAGTTATGTCCTGGCAAATCTGGAAAGAAACTAAATAGAACATCTTGAGAAATTCAGAAGAGGTTTTCCATTCTTTATACACACATTATCTAATAAATTTCTTGCTTGGTGAGCAACACTGTAGCTTAATGTGACAACTGCAATTAAAAATAAATATCTTCTTATATAATTCCTCTCCCACAGAATTCAGCAGAGAGTAGGCTTCCCATCAGATGCACCCACCAAAGAGGAAAAAAAAAAGCATAGTTACTTTTGTCTTCCTTATTACAAAGATATTTTTCAGAAACAAAGTATCTCATCATAGCCTAAGTGCTTGAGTAGTACTATGATGAATTCATCATATGCGCTTCAACAAAACTGGTGGCTTTCGGTTAGTTTTAGTCTAATGCTCGTCTTGTCTAATACCAGCACTATCTGAATACTAATACTACCTGAAAAGATTGCATTTCTGATATTTTCATTCTGTCATTTCACTGAAGAGTAAACAAATACTGCATTATCCTAGACCGCTTCTTTTATGAACCTAGTTATCAGCACTTATCATCTCAGACACTCTTCTTAATATAAAAAAGCATCCTTTCTAGTAATGTGATATATTGCCCCCAAAATGAATGGGCTAAAGTAAGGCCACAACAGATCCAGCTGACACTTTTCAAAACAACAGTTTAAAGACTTCTGGAAAGGTAACAGAACATGGATTGAAATAGTTCATTTTGCTATTATCACTGCTTAAAAAACATTGTACAATTATTTTTATGTTGGGTAAAAAGTTTATATATAATGTTGATTTAAACCCTCAGCACTGCAACAGTGCACTTTTCACAGCTTGGTAAACTGAACCATAGGTTCATTGTATACATGTGCATCCAAGGGACAAGGTGTTATCTCAGCTAGATATGAAGCAGTAAAAACTACAGTGCCATATCTCCAGTGGAATTTTACAGAGATAGCTATCCTAATATTGAGACAAAACCAATAAAACTTGTATACAAAGCCTATCTATGGTAAGTCATTTAAGATTTGTGTCCTTTTAGTCTCCTAGAAGCACCAAAGTGCCAGAGAAGCTTATGCTTGTCTTCCTTTGCTTTGTACTGACATGTACATTTACTTGCATCAGGAAATAATCATGTGCTGGTGGTGCTAACCTCACTTGTACACCTTTAACAGTTCATAAGCACTACACACTAGTACATATACTCAGTGTTACCTTCTTTACAGTGCCACTACGGTTAGAACTTGTTGGGGAAATGGGATTCTCTGATGGTTTTTATGCCTCTCTCATTTAATGCAATGTTTTTGAAGCACAGACTAAGAATCGCTGAAATAGAGGCAGCAGACAAAGAAAGTGAACCACACTCCCAGCTATGAGAGGCATAAGTAAAAGCACACACCTGGGTTCAGATGCTGCAACAGAGAGTGCAGTTGGAGGGCAGGCAGCACAAACAAACCAAGTTGGCTGAAAGGCAGGCAGGAAGCAAAACAGTTTGAGAAATGCTGCCTTATTTACAAACACTCCTACTAGGCAATGAGATATTCATGGGCAAGCAAAGGAAAACAGCTATCTTTACCATAATATTAAATGACTGGACTACCTTCTTTTTTATTTATCTCACATATCATAGAAGCATCTGACAAAGACTAAAAAATAAGATAGGTGCCATCCTTTTGCTCTGTAAAAGTTTCAGTACAGAGTCTAGAGCAGCTGGACTCCTCATCATGGACCAAGTCCAAAAGCACAGTGATAATACAAATTAAAGTTGATACTTTCTCAAAAGAGTCATCAGAACTACTCTTATCAGAAACAGCAATTTAAAGTAATGTAATTACTTAATATCATAGCTTTCAGAACTAACCCTCTCCAAGAGCTTTCGCAATTCCTAAAACATTGTATCAAACTATTCAACAAACTACATCAAATTTTTCAAACACTTAGCTTTTGGTTTTATAGCCTACCCCTAACAAAAAAATCAAATCTTTTTTAATAAACATAGTTGCATGAAGTGTGTGCAGATAACCTGAACAGAATATTAGGACATTTTTCACAGCAGCTGGGGAGAATGCATAAAAGGTCTTCCTGCCAGCTGCCTCAGCATTAGACCAACTGAAATTAAGGGACTCTACCCACAGACTACAGGAATCACATATTGCATGACCAACTTGACAACAACCTGTGCAACGCAGATCTCTCATCTCACTTTTGTACATCTGTACTTTGTTTCTAAATCTCTATTCTCAAATTTAAAACCAGTCAGGAGTAAAATGCTGCTAGGAAGCAAATTAAAAAAACACACGTAAGTTCTAAGCACAAAATATCTTTGAAGATCAAACAAAACAATCACATAATTGGAACTCTTTCAACTACTGAAAGACTTGTGGAACCAATACACAAATGCACACACAAAGGGTGTGATCGATTCCAAGATATGTCCAATACACAGTGATTGACCACACCATTTTTCTGGTGGTATAATGCATTACATCTTCACTAGAAAGCAGCAGATGAGGAAAACATCAGCCACATCAGCTTACTACCGGAGTCCCTCCACTGACTCCCTTTTCATCAACTGCCTCATGGCCACGATTATTTTTTCTGCTTTGGAGGTTCTACAGAAATGCTTCTGCCTGTGCTTATCACACCACTCTCACCAATTGTCCGCTTTTCCCACAGCCATCTAAATTTGCTTCTAGGTGGCTCCTTACACAAGGAACTCTTTCTGAGCTAGACCCCAAAGTCACTATTTTCTGGACATTCAAAGAATTCCTGAAGGCGCACTCCTACAGTGATACCTAAAAAACCCAGTTATCTAATACCTGCTAAATAGAAAATAAATAAGGATGTTCTGAATCTTGAAAAACAAGCATCAAATTATTAAGATACAGCATATAGAGTTTGCTCACATAATGTAACTATCCACACACGCTCCTTTTCATGTTTGCCTTTGAAGCAGGAAGACAATTACAGGAGTAATAGTGCTTGCTTTACATTCTTCAATACCCAACACAGAGTGAGTTCTACCAGAAACAAGTAGTTACCAGTACTCCTCAGGCATCTGTAATTCTTGTGAAATATTTGGACTTTGAATGATTTCCCATACAATATAAAAACCCCACAAAGTGAATAAACAGATAAAATCAGCTTCAAAGCTGATTAATAGTGTGGGGTTTTAAGTTTCATATGATAAAACTGTCCCTCAAAATTACATATAACTTGGTAGACTGAGACATTTTTCTTTCTTTCCTTTCTTTTTTCTTAGCTCCCCTCAAAAATTTTCCTCCTACAGGCCACAGGCCAATCGCTTGAGAGTTGAACTCCATGATCCTTATGGGTCCCTTCCAACTCATAACATTCTGTGATTCTGTGATTTCCACATGAAACATGTAAAAGCAACAAGAAAATCCATGTCTGATTTCCTGATTTCTGGAGCTGACATAAGAGACAAAAAGTGATTAAGTGAAATCAGTAATTTTCATTTTCTCTCATGCATCTCTAACTGGTTATTGTTTTTACTCTTCAATTCTCAATTGTCTCTGTCTCCAAATGTCTCTTCAATGTTCAGAATTGTCTCCCCCTTTCTTAAAAATATTCAGAGCAAAACAAGATGAAAATTGTATGATCTGTCTACTCCTGGAAAAAGTATAATGAAAATTAAAGAGGAAAACACCTCTCAAAAACAAACAAACAAGCAACTGAGGTACACAACTAATACAGCATCATCTGCAAAAAGTATAAATGTGTGAAAGTAGAATTCTCAATCATACACCTTTACTATAACACCTATTTTCTGCATAGAAGTGAAGAAGAAACAAACCCAGGGAAAAGTGACCAGTATGTGACATACTGTAACTATTTAAAAGTTTGAAATAACTGTTTCTAAATATTTCAACCTGTAAATACTGAAATGCTACCAAAGATAAGAAAAATCCATATTTAGAATAAGCCTGACCATTGTTTCACTGCATCAAGAAGTGTAATGTAACAGATTACCTTTAGTACCTGTTTTCCTGAATGGCTGTCTTCCCATTTTTTCTATATCCGTTGCTTCATTTTGTTTAAAAAGGAATGTACTGTGTAAAAACTCAAACACCTCTTAAAAAGCAAAAAATATACAAATGGCTAGGTCTTTCCACACCAATCCTAGCATATTTATGGATTTCACAAAACCTCAGCTGTAATGCTCACTAAGCTAACCACTAATCAATCGCATAGACTGGCTACAGCAGAGGCCACTACTGCTCTGACCAGACATACCATGTGAGTGATGAGCTACAAAAACAGACAGAATACTTTTATTAGGCCACCCAAACACACCCCAAGTCTTGAAGTCTCTTTCCACCTTCTCACAAGCTGGCAGTAAAGTCTATTCAGAGACAGGTTTTCTCAGTAGCCACAGAAAAACACTACCTTGCAGAAACACAGGCCTGTATTTCAACTACAGGGCTCCTAGCAGGGCTTTGCAAAAGGCTTTCTAGTAGACAGCCAGATGAAAACATCTAACAACAAGAGGGTGGGCAAGCCCCAGGCACAGGAAACTTGGGCAACAGCAGCAGCACCTTCACCATGGCCAGCTCCTTGGCCAGCGGCACTAACCCACCCACCAGTGCTGCTGCTGCCGGCCCTGAGCGTAGCTGGCACTCCTCAGCTCAGCACCTCGGGGTTTTAGACACATTTATAGGAATCAGAGGCCAGACAAAAGGGTGAGCACTCTGCGTTATGTACTCTACAGCAAAAAGCAGAGGGGAAGTTAGCAAATGTTCAGAGTCACACTTTAGCTTGTATCTATCAATATCTACTATAAGGTCTACACACAAAGGAATATTACACCTGTTCAACTAGTTGAAAGCTAACAAACACGATTGAGATGTCCACGCAACTTTAACTTGTCTGACTTAGGTATATATACATGACACATTTTAATACTACAACCACATTTCCCTCCAGACCCTCCATCCCAGCAGCACTGAGAAGGGACAGTGCCCTAGGAACAAGCCAGACACGTGCATCAAAGCAGGCTGCTGGTCTGCTGCTCACAGAAGTTAGAAAGTGCTAGAGAGAACACAAAGCAGATACAAGAAGAGAAATTTTTCAGGCTGCCATGCCCTCTCCCCATCCTTCCCTAGGCTAATCCTTAAAATCCTATTAATCCATCATATCTTTTCCCTTAAATATCAAGTACCAGTCATTCCCCCATTTCCCTCCTTCTACAGCCTAGTACAGATTTGGTCCTGCTGCCACTGCTGCTCACTGGGTTGACACGAGGGACACGCTTTTCTATTAGAAAAGCACCATGTGTAGATTTTAGCAGCTAGCAAATCTGGAGAAAATGTTTTGTTGGTTTTTTTTTCTTTTTCTTTCCTCCTTAGTTTGTCACAGAGATTCTACTGAAAAGGATCTTTTTTAATCAAATTTTAGACAGGCAATAGTAACTATGTTTCCTGTTTTGTAGGCAGTCCTTGCATACGGAAGGTGAACCATGCAGAAGGCTTGAGCATTCACAACTCATGGGGAAGGAGAAGGAATGATGCTTTGAACACATGTGCTCCGAATGTCAAACAGTCTGGGGACAGTGGGCAGAGCTCATCAGCATGGTCAGTCCTGCTCCCCAAGAACATAAAAAGCCACACCATCAGGCCAAAGCCACATTTAGCCCACTACCTCATCTCTGACGCTGAACAGCAGTGGATATGTGGACAAAAGCATACGCATGAGGCAAGGATAAAGCAGGATTTCCCAGCAGGCTCTCAGCCATATGTAGAGGAAGAGGAGTCTGAATCAGAGATGCATCAAATAATCTCAAGCAGAGTTTTCTTCTAACGCTATCTGACCACTTCTGGAATCCTGTCAGTTGTTAGCATTCAGAACATCTACGGCACAGAACAGCTTAACCACACATTGCCTGAGAAACTTCTCCTGGTTAGCTCTGAGGATGTCACCTGCTCATTCCACTTCATACTCTCATGTCGAAATACTTCTGCACTGAAATATTTCTTGTATTTTCACTGTTTACCATTTTCTTGTCACTCAATATTCCTACCCCACATGTTGTAAAAATACGTTGGTATTTGAGGGGCCTTTGTGATTACCACAGAAAAACCTATAAGTAAATTAATAATCCTGTACTCAAAGCAGGATTAGAGTAACACGCATGTTAGAATGAGGCACTGACCCACTTTTAACAATAAATAGGACTACCCAGTTAATTAGTCAATGAGTATTATCTGCTCTATGCACTGAATGAGGCTGGGGTCCAGTGAGGAAAGAGGAAGAGAAGGTGACATCCACAGCTATGTTAAGACCACCAAATACTTTTGAATTAGGGAAGACAGTCGGTGAGACTGTACAGGCAGGTGATTTTTGGCAATTCCCAATTTCATGTTCTTATCTCAGAACTTTATTACTTAATACAACTTTATCTATTACTTCCTACATTCATAGAAATAAAACTTTCATTCCATCCACTTGAAAATCATACTGTTAACACCACAGGTCATCAACAAGGTAAGGAACTTAGATATTACCTTGTCAGCACCCATGTATATCAACTCCAGATTTTGAAAAACCATTTTCCTTATTTGTTTCACAAATGCATAGCAAAGCAAGGAAGCTTAGAAAAACTAGGCTCATTCCCTGGCTCTTCAACTTAAATTTCCCTGTCCTTCTTTTCCTTACTTCTTTTACCTAACTAGTCTCCTTCCTTTAAGATCTTCTACCAGTCGAAGCTTTTGCCTCCTACAATTTGCAAATCTACAACAAGTGAGGCGGCCTTCCCAGCAGGCAATCACTGAAAACATCATAGTGGGTTTCTCCATTCTTGGTGCCCTCACTCCTCACAATGGGTACAACTGCAGGGAGCTCTATATAGTTTTAAACCTCTGACACATTCAAGAGAAGCAAGTGTTTCAAATAATTTAACTGCTCAGCAGTACCAACCTCCAAGTACACACAAATTCTGAAGGGTTTTTTCTTAGATTTAGGGCTTGAGCAAATTTTTTTAACTGATTTTTACAAGAACAGCCTTCATATAGCAGCTTTTACCCACAAGCCAAACTATGCATCCTCTCCCCAAGTCTGAAGCCCCTAGTCACTTTCTTTCACACAGGGAAAAAGTGTGTTTCACACCTAACTTTGTCCAAAATAAAAATGAACAAAGATTGCCTTATTGCTACTGAATCTCTCCAAGATATTTCTACCTATAAAAAAAAATGAATGGCAAGAGGGACATCAGCTTGCACAACCGAAGTATGCCAAAAATCCGGAAGGCTTTTAATAGAAAGTCTTAAGCACTTGTATATTACAGGCTCCTCCTGAAAGGGTACACATGACAGTGTTGTGTTAATGTACAATACTGAGAAGCTACCAACTACAGAGAGAATACTCAGTGGCACAAGCTCACCACACCTGGCAAAACAGCAGCTGCAGGATCCCAAAAGACTTATCAGGCACTAAAAACCTACATACAGCTGTTCAGCATGGCAGCATCTTAATTTCAGAAAAAATATGGTTGTAACCATTTAATAGACAAGACATTTAATGTAAATAAATGCCAGGTTTATGACACAAATCAATAATGCAGCCAAGCTTAATATACTCATGTAAAGAGGCATGACTGTTCTGAAGAACATCTTTTGCTTGCCTGCCAAAGTGCTGCTTTACCTACAAAATGACTGGTTATTAAAATCACTGTACTGCAAACACCATCTAACTATTGGTCTGCACATCACAAAGATGCACAAGCAACCAGTAACAGCAGAGCCACTATGAATAATATACTGGCATTCTGAATTCTCACCATTTGAAAAGGGGTTGTATATGAGGGCTGAAAAAAAAAACTCGGGAAAAAAAATTTAAACCATTTCTGTTCACACTAGTAAATAATGTAGATACCTATCACAGAATCGCTAGGGTTAGAAAGGACCTCTGGAGATCATCTAGTCCGACCCCCCTGCCAAGGCAGAGCCACCTAGAGCTGGTGACACAGAAACACGTCCAAGTGGGGTTTGAATGTCTCTAGAGAGGGAGACTCCACAACCTCCCTAAGCAGCCTGTTCCAGTGCTCTGCCGCTCTCAGCGTAAACAGGTTCTTCCTCATGTTGGGGTGAATCGTTATTTAGAGTACTTTTTTTACAGTTTTAACGTTATATTTCAGCCGGAACATTTAAAACATCCAAGAGCCAAAACTCAACATATGTTGTTTGGAAGCGCCCATCGGAGGGTACCACTCCGGAAAGCGCTGCCTCTTTTCTCCCAGCTTGACTTTGAGCAGAGACGTTCTGTGAACCTGCACCAAGCCTAGCGCTGGAGTGACCGACGCACAGCTGCCAGGGTGCCTCTCAAAGCCAGACAGGACGAGCCCCTTCCCACACACACCTGCCCGTTCCTTCCCATCAGTGCCGCCCGGGTCCCCTCCGGGCGGCCGGCACAGCCCCGTCCGCCCGCCCGTCCGCCTGGGAGCCCCCGCCGGCCGGGGGCCCCCCGCCTTCACCATGGCTGTTGTTATTTGTTTCCGGCAGCACCGCGGCGTTCCGGGGGATGAGGAACAACACGCCGCCCGCCCTCCCACCGCCCCCATACCCAGCAGCGCCCCCGCCGCCACCCCACCCCCGCCGCCCCGCTGCACGCACTCGACAGCGCGGCCATCCAGCCCCCCGCCGCGCCGCCTCCGCCGCCTCCTGCCCCAGGCTCGGCCTTTCTAGCCCCCCACCGCCGCCGCCGGGCCCGAGGCTGGCCCCGTGGGGCGGGTATCCCGGCCCAGCGGCGGCCGGCGGCGGGGCGGGGGATGCCGAGCAGGGGAGCCCGCCGAGGGGGGGCGGCGGCCCCGGGCCGGCGGGGGCGGCGCCCGGCTCCTCATCAGGAACTGGCACTCCTCGCCGTAGAGCAGGTTCCTTGTCCTTGGCGTATAGCGTGCAGAACTTCAGCTTCAGCGGCCCCTTCCGCCCGCCGCCTGCGGCCCCGCCCGCCCGCCGGCCGCCGGCACCCGCCCGCGACCCCGCCCCCGGCGGCGCGCGCGGCCCCACCACCGGCGACGGCGACGAGCAGAGGCAGGCCGCTGCTGTTCATGGCAACCGCCCCGCGCCGGGGTCGGGCACCATGGGACGGGGGCGGGCAGGGGGAAGGGCGCGGGACCGCCGTCACCCCGGGTCTGGGGGCTCCGGAAGGGGGAGGGGAGGGGGCGACTCCCGCGCCTCTTAAAGGGGGCCGCGGCGGCGCCGGGGCGGCGCGCCTTCCTCCTCCTCAGCGGTCCGCGCGCTCCGGGTTGTTTATGCCATTTTCCTCTTCCTGACCGGCCGCGCCTGCGCCCGGCGCGGGCATCCTGGGTAAGCGCCGGCGGGCGGGCCCGGGAGGCCGGAGGGGGAGCCGGTGCGGGCGGAAGGAAGGGAGGGAGGAGGGAATTTGGATGGATGGATGGATGGATGGATGGAGAGCGGGAGGCTAAGGGCGGCCGGTGCGGTGTCCGGCGGGGGCGCAGGGAGGCCGGGGCCGGCTGAGGGGCGTTAACCGCTCGCGCGGCGCCCGCCGGGGTCACCGCCCCGCACCGGGCGGGGGAAGGCGGCGGGTGAGCCCCGGAACACGGCCGGACCCTTGCCCCGGGCCCGATCGGCGCTCCAGCTCTCTGCCAGGCTGGCCATCGACCCTTCTCCCCCTCGCGGGGTCGAGGTCGAAATACCGGCGCTCCGAGCAGGACCTGAAATGGTTCCACCTCTCCCAAAGTGTTGTACCTCTTTCCTGCCGAAAAACACGCGCTGGCTGTGTCCTTCCTGCTGGCATAGGGGGAACGCACCCCGAGGGATTCTCTCTCTCCGGGAGACGAGAGGCAGTTTTTAAGAGGATGCTTGAAGTCTTTTCCCCGGAGCGTAGAGAACTTTGTTATGTGGATTTTAAATGACTCGTTTGCAATGCTACACAAGATTTTAATTTTTTCAATTTTTCCTCAGTAAACTTGTTGGCATAGCTTGTGGTGCAATCGCTGAAATAATGACTATATATATTTGAAAAAAAAAATGTTAAAGTGCACTTGACATTATTTTCGTAAGAAAAACATTTACAGTAGAATTAAGCTTACTTTTTGTCTGTTATAACCTTCTGCCTTATTAAAAATGAAAAGAAAATCAGAGCCTGCGTGTGAGATGCTTTGTGTGAAAAAGTTTCACACAGTTTGTGTGAAAAGACATTTATAAAAATAATGAGTGAGCTTGTCTCATTGGAACAAATCAAAGTCTTTCTTTCTCTCATTCCCCAGCAATTTTCAGCCTTCTGCTTTTTTTCAACAGTAGGGCAAAGAGCTCACAGCTTCTACCTTCCGCCAAGCTTGAAAAGCAGGCAAAAGGGTGGAACGAGTCTATTGGTTTCTCTATTAAAATCTCCATGTCAGAGCTCAGCCAAAACAGAGCAGATTCCACAAGGAAGACAGACATCATAATCGCCCCAGCCATGGAAATTGTTTCAGTCCTAACTTGTCCCTTCTGAGATAACCAAAATGGGTTTGGTACACAGCTCAGTGGTGGTCCTGGCTGATTTAGGTGAGGTGCCCACAGCACCACTTGGCTGTGTATCACTTGGCCCCCTGGCATTAGTGTTAACGCCTCTGAGGAGTGAAACCAAGGGCTTCCTCATGCTGTTACAGCTACACACAGGTGCCTTTGGATGATACTTCCCTCAGCTGCTGCAGAGGGGAGAGAGTCTGGGAATGAATTGTTTTCTCTCCCTTTGTCCTGCTAATTCCTGCCCTGGGAAAATGCCAGCACAAGGCAGATGGAGACTTGAGGGTGCCTGAGTTCACAGAGAGGAATGGGAGGTAGAAGATGTGTTGAGGTACTGCCAAGTGTGGGGAGAGAGAGGAACCCTCTATCATCATCTGCTTAAGCCTGGTTATCAGCAGTCTATTTATGACCCCTTATTCCACATATGATGTCCCCTGGAAGACATCCCTTCTGGCCCCAGAAAGGTCACACTGAGTGGAGAAGTTATATGTACATGTGAGGAGGTTGGAAGGGAATGCAAAAAAAATTAATAAGGGAGAAGAAATATCTCAGCTTTCACCCAGAGCTTTCCCAAGCTCTGTGGGTCTTTAGTCCAGGGCTTTGGTGTTGTGGATTTAATGGTATCAAGTTATCTTACAAGAGATTTGATGATACACGTAGGGTAATACCTTTTCTGGGTAAACTGGTTGAACATGAAATGTATTCTTCCAAGCAAAGACTTCAGTTGCATAGCCACTCCCATTGCTCAAGTGTATTCTAACCTGTGTTTTCAGCCTTGTGAATCTGCTTTTCCCACATCTCTTTTGCTGATCTGTGCATATGTCTAATATTATATATACAATGAGGTTAGGAACAAGGACACAGATGGGCTTGTACGTACATGACCCGCATTTTTTCTATCTACAATCTCTAGCTCAGGTTCAAAACATTCCCACTGGATGTGGGAACAACTGAGATAGTGGACTGGGCAGTAGAGCGTGGTTTTGCCAGCCCGAGTGCCCAGACAGCAATGAGGTATGTGGTACAGTGCCAAGAACATTTGGGTTCTCCCCCACCAAAATCAGTGTAAGTACTATACCTGAGCCACTGAGGACCAAAACAACTTGGAAGCGTCCCTCATCTCTCGGCCCACAGAGCAAAGCAAATAATGGGAAGAGGCTCAAAGTGGCATGAGCCTCTTTTCATGACTCTGGCAAGCTCTCACCACTCCCATATGTTCATTTCTGTTAGCTATATAGAAGGACTTGGCCTGAAGGTACTGAGTGTCCATATAGGAATCTGACATCATTAATTATGTGTTCCCCTCCAGATTTTTATTTTTATTGCCTGTTCCTGCTGGTCAACCAGAGTGCTGAGGACGCCCGCAGACCATTCTCTATCTGCTTCAGCTTGCTCCCCAGCTTCATGTCATGCATGGAGATGTACTAGGCATTCCTGCAGTAGTGATTGATTATGTTATTTTTTTCACAAAACTAGGTCCCATGATCATTGAAGCTGGCATCTCTAAGGAGCGTATTGCTATACTTTGCATAAAATTCAGGAAGCAAGACGAAGGAGAAATAGATAGATACCCCTGGGCCTTGTCCCACTTTGTAGTTTAAGTGGTAACTGTGGTGTGCTTTTCGACCCAGAAATGGGGAAACACTTCTGTATGCACACATGCAGCCATAGAGAAGTGACAGGGTTTTTATGAGCTCTATCAGAAAGGCAGAACCAAACATTATTAAATGAAAAACAGAATGGGGGTGGGGAGGAAATCCTTGGAAAGGAAAGCCCTGACAAGAGCTCTTTTTTTTCCAGCCAAAGCTCACAAATGCCAAATAGCTCTCCCCTAACATTTGAACCACTGTTGAGAAAGCCATGTCTGCTATTGAGAGTGACAGTTTCTCTTTGTGTCGACCCAGAATTAACATATTTAGTAAATCGTGTGGAAACAGATCCTGAACTGCAGGCTGGCATCAGATAATGCAAATGAATAATAATACTTTTTAAGGGAAAGAGTTATTGTAGCTGTGATTTTTTTTTAAGGTATAGGCAAGACAGTTTTTTTAAGTAGGAATCTTGTTAAACTAACAAGTAGTTGGAAAAAGTAATGCCTGAATACTGAGGTTTTTTTCAACAGTACCAGTTGTCTATTAGAAGATATAATCTCTACTAACAAAACTGGCTTTGCTTAATATTATTGAAATAGATCACAGGAAATACTCCTAAAAAAGTTTTCACATAATCTGAATTTAACTTTTAAAGTCTATCGTTATAGTATATTATTAAGGAAAAATATAGACATGATCAGAGTCCACAGTAATATTAGACATGAATTTAGCATTTACTCATTTATTTTTTGAAGGAAGAATAATAAAGCCTTATGCTTCAGTATATATAGCAGCTGATGTCTGAAGTCTGAGGGAAATTGCCACTCTTGAGGAGATTATTCCACAAAATTAGGATTTTTTAATCTGCCTTTGAAGTATTTGAGAATTACTAATATGGCAGTCAGGATATTGGATTGAGTGCACTGGTCTGCTGTGGCAATACTCATGGGTCCCCAGCTGGGCATTTTTCTTTACTAACGGCATCTGGAAGAACTCCCATTCACATGCAAAAAGAAATTAATTCCAACTCAGTGAAGTTTTGAATTCAAATCAAGCAGCAAGTTGGGAGTTGACCCTGAAGTGCTTCTCCTAACACCTACATTAATAATTTATGCTAACACCTATATTAATAATGTATGGGGGAGAGGTCTAGCCCTAAGCTAGAATTCATATTAGTACAAGCACTAAAATGTAAGTCTAGTTTTGCTGTGCTGGTAATCTGGTCATATGGTTTAGCTAGAGAATTTCTTACCATGTGGCTTCTCCCGCTGGCATAGGCTTTATCTGACTGTTGCAGTACAGGCCAACCAGGATGTGACACAACTTGGATAAAATACTTGGTAAGAGAAACCACTCTCCCGTGGTGGAAAAATTCCCTGCTCACTCAGAACAACGCTTTACTGTCATATAGGTGTATATGAAACTTTCATTGAACCCTTTCTACCCACAGTTCAGTATCTTTAGGAATAAGTTAGTATGCCAGAATTTATAACTTTATTTCAGCTTAGTCCAGTAGATACGAACTGTCCTAGCTGATGGCATCTTTCACAAAACCTTTTAAACTGAAAACCTGACATGTACATTAAGACTTCTGATACCACATCAGCTGAATCACCAGGCAAAATATCTTCAATGGAATCCTAGCAGTTTCCAGCGCTGAATGCGTTAGGTGGAGAGAAAACAAAGCACTTTGGTCACTTCCCAATTTTAAATCAAAGGACGGGCATCTACTTGCTTTGTAGATATGTAAGTGTTCAGAAAGGTCATTGTCATGCTAACAGTGAACACTAAGTGGCTGGGGCAGATATCTGTTAGTTTCAGAACAGAAGCACAAACTGTCTAGCCCCTGTTTTCTGAGGGCAAGACCTGTATATATGTATATTGTTGAAAGGGGTACAAGAAAGTACAAGACACACATGGACTTACCGGAGTGACTCCAGTGAAGAGCTATGAAGATCACAGAATCATGAATGGTTTGTGTTGGAAGGGATGCCAGTCACTAGATCAGATCACTCAGGGCCCTATCCAACCTGGGCTCGAACACTTCCAGGAATGGGGCATCCACAACTGCTCAGGGCAGTCTATGTCTCCCTACTCTCAGAGTGGAGAATTTCTTCCTAATATCTAATCAAAACCTACCCTTTTCCAGTTTAAAGCCATTACCTCTTGTCCTATCACTACATACCCTTGTAAGAAGTTCCTCTCCAGCTTTCTTGCAGGCCCCCTTCGGGTACTGGAAGGTGCTATAAGGTCTTCCCAGAGCCTTCTCTTCTGCAGGCTGAACAGCCACAACTCTTTCAGCCTGTCTTCATAGGAGAGGTGCTCCAGACCTCTGAGCATCTTTGTGGCCCTTCTCTGGACACACTCCAGTGACTCCATGTCCTTCCAGGACCCCAGTACTGAACACAGTACTCCAGGTGGGGTCTTATGAGAGCAGAGTAGAGGGGGAGAACCACTGTCCTCGACTTTCTGACCACAACACTTTTGATGCAGCCCAGGATACTGATGGCTCTCTGGGCTGCAGGTGCACACTGCCGGGTCACATTGACCTTCTCATCCACCAACAACCTGGAGTCCTTCAGCCCAGGGCTGCTCTCAATCCATGCTCCGCCCAGCCGGTAGTTGTGCTTGGGGTTGCGGCACCTTGCACTTGGCCATATTGGACATCACGAGGTTCACACAGGCCCATCTCTTGAGCCTGTCCAGGTCCCTCTGGATGGCACTCCTTCCCTCCAGTGCATTGACTGCCCCACGCAGCTTGGTGTCATGGGCAAACTTGCCAAGGGCGCACTCAGTCCCACTGTCCATGTCACCAATAAAGATGTTGCACCGTGCTGGTCCCAAACTGCTCCCTGCAGAATGCCACTCATCACTGCTCTCCACTTGGACATCAAGCCATTGATCGCAACTCTTTGAGTGCAACCATGCAGCCAATTACTTATCCATATCCACTGATTTGTCCCACTGTCAAATTCCTGTCTCTCCAGTTTAGAGACAAGGATGTTGTGCAGGACAGTGTCAAATGCTTTGCTTTGCACAAGTCCAGGTAAATGACATCAGTAGCTCTTCCCTCAGACACCAACACTGTAACCCCATCGTAGAAGGCCACCAAATTTGTCAGGTGCCATTTGCCCTTAGTGAAGTCATGTTGACTGTCACTGGTCACCTCCTTATTTTCCACGTGTCTTCTCATGGTTTTCAGGGCGATTTGTTCCATGATCTTGACAGGTACCAAAACTGACTGGCCTGTATTTCCTCAGGTCTTCTTGTTTTCCCAAAGATGATAAGAGATTGGGGTATCTGGCATACAAGAAGGGGGTGAAATGGCTGGGATTGTTTAGCCTGTAGAAGAGAAGGCTTGAGGGGAACCTCATCAGCATGTATAAATATCTGATGGGGGAGTCAGACTCATTTCTCTGGTACCCAGTGACAGGACCAGATGCAATGTGCACAAACTGAAATAGGGAAAGTTCATTCTGAACATCAGGAAACACTTTTATACTGTGAGGTTGGTTGAATGCTGAAGAGATTGCCTGGGAAAGTTGGGGACTCTTCATCCTTGGAGATATTTAAAACCTTACCGGGTGTGCTCTGGGGACCTGCGCTTGCTGAGAGCATAGAGTTGGACTAGGCAATCTCCAGAGGTGTCTTACAACCTCATCCACACTGAGGGATTGCATATCAGTGAGGGCTGCGGAAAAAAAAAGGGCCAACATGCCAGCCAAGAAAGCTTTATTGCCAGCATGGCTTTTTCCTGTTTGCAATGATTTCTTTAGGGCTAATGGAATCCTATACTTCCTTTCCTGATTTTTGCATCTTTGCAAATATGTACCTCCCTAGTTTTCATATCATTTCAGCTCCTTCCTTTGTACTGCAGCACACACAAACTTGTCTTCAGCACCACAGTACAATGCTATTGCCTCAGTCTGTATTTCTAAGGCAGTCTTGTGAGAGATCATGTGTTCATATCCATGAACAATGCTGGCCTCAGTGCCATTTCCCCCATTGCCCCTGCAATTACCTTTGGGATGTTTTCTATGTCTTCTTTTATGTATGATATGTCTGTCTAGTTCTCATCCATTTACTTTTTGTTTTGACTTTCCTAATGCAGAAGAAGCTATTTACCAGGTATCAATGAAACATAAAAAATCCAGATATCATCTCTGGCAGGTTTCTGAGAACGCTTTACTAACACTGTGTTTATTTGCTTAGGGATTCTTTTTATCCAGGTTCTGTACAATTGCAGAATGAATGCTTAGCTTTTAGCAAGTAAAAATAACAACTGAATGAATAATATAAAAAAATATAAATTTATACATAAAATACAACAGCTGGGTGAATAATAAAAATCCCCCAGCCTGTTCTTGGGAATCCTGGGGGAGATGCTTCAGCTTATCCCTTAGAACTGGGTCCACTTTCTGCCTGTTGACTGTGATGCATAGCTGTGCAAGCCAGGGACATCTGTCTGCCCCACTGCAATGTCCTGTCCTGGTACAAACCAGGGGGGCTTGCTGAGGCCAGCAACTTCAGCCACACCCGGGCCAGTTCCACCCTTCACACACCGACAACCGGGAGTGGATGAGGAGTCAGTTCCTGAAGTACTGTGCTCTGAGGAGGGCAGCAAGAAGGGACAGACTGAGGGCAGAGGGGCTGTGTCCCTAGAGGCTCACGTCTGAGCCTGGAGGCCTTTATTTTTATTCCCTAGACAAGTCATCTGCGCAACAACTTCAGAGCAGCTGTAGCTTGGTTTGAATCTTCCTGCAAACAGTGCTAGTTCCCTGTTCCCCCTGGTGTGAGCACAGCCCCACTCCCTGCCTAGGTGGCAGCCCTCAGGCTCTCAGAGATGACTGCAGCAGGTCCTCTGTCACCAGTAGAACAAGCGCTCACTGAGCACAAGAAATCTCCCTTGGCCCGCAACACAGATGTGGCAGGGTATTCCCATGGTGTTGCACAAACTTCATTTGGATTTTTTTTTTTGAGCTCTTCAGCGTAACAGCACAGCTTGCTCTTCCTCTCGTCAATACTCAGAGATATTATGCATACTGCCAGTGCATGAAAGTAGAAACTAACTGCTGTGAAAATAAGAATTGAAGTGAGGTAGCAAAAAGTCAGCTGCACCAAATTTACACAAAAAAACATGTTGTTGTAAAAGTGTGAGCGAAGGACTACATAACCAGGAGAGACTGAGCAGCTGGAGTGGATGCAGCTGCTCAGTTTGGTGGAGGCATCCTCTGGCAGAAGGAAGATGTTCTCTGACCCAGAGAGGCCCCTCTTCTCCCCATCCCACAGCCGTTTCCTTGTGGCTCAGGTCTTGGGGCCTCTCTTTTGAAGAAGTGGTTTCACTGTGGGCAGGGACATGCACCCTTAAGGCAACCACCTGCAGGCTCAGTTTCACTCCCGGGGCCAGGGACTGCAGGGCACCGCCAGCCATGACAGCGAGCTGGCCCCACGGCTGCCCTGCTGGAGTCCCATTTCAGCTAGCAGGTAAGGTCTTCTCATCACACTCCTCAGACTCTTTCATATCCACTTCCCACTCTCTCACTGCATCCCTTCACATCTTTCTTTCTCATTTAATTTCTTTTTCTCCTGAATCTTTTATTTTCTGTCCTACCTTTCTTCTCTCTTCTGGGGATGCTCTTCTTCTTCCCATCACCCTAATCTCTCCAGCCCAGCCTGGCTTTCGCTCTCACTGCATCTGACACACTTCATGCTCAAGGCAAAACGTACTTAAATATACTGGGTTTTTTTCTTTCTCCTGATGTAAATGTGTTTCCTGTTGTTATTGCTAGCTTGACCTGAACACTTAAAATAATATACCTGCGATTTTCCACAAAAATAGTCTGTGAATAAGATACCTTAATAGAGTGAAATATAATGATGCAACTGTATCATTATTTTGTTGTTGTTGTTTAATGATCTAAATAGAAGAAGGTATGATATTAATATATCATGTTTTGTTAGAGTTTTGGAGTTTAAAGCTTGATTTCCTCTACTGGAAATCATCTCAACAATTAACTATTAAGAAAAAAGGAAATAACATTTGCTTCCATCTCAAATGCCTGAAACCGTTCTTCTCTAAAATAAATGGCTTGCTCCTATCAAACATGATCTTGCTGATTTAAAATCCAGGACTGAAAAAAAAAAGAGTGCTTTTTTTTTTTTCCTGATTATACAGTTCCGATGCATGCCTGAGAAAGTTATTCAACAACCTGTGGTCCATTTTCAGCTCCATATATAGGGATAGTAATATTTACTTCAAAGAGCAATTGTTAGATATTATTCATTCATGGTTGAAAGTCTACGTGAGCTATTTGAAGAGAAGGTGGAGTAAAAATGAAAATGAGTATTTTATGATCTCCTGCTTTGCATGATTGCTGATACTATTAAGCAAAGCCTGTCAAAGAGGGATTTCTGTGTTTTCCTTTGACTGAGCTTTGCCAGTTTTGCAGGCTGCATAACAAAATAAATAAAAATTATTAGCATCCAGGATGTGATGGTGCCCAAAGGCCCTTATCAGCATGGCTAAGAGAGCAAAAGGCATGAGAGCCCCAAGATGTGATTATCCTCCAGGAGGACTGGTGTTCTTTCTCTTGAGATATTATTTAAGCAAGGCAAGGTATAAAGGGAGGCAGTGTTTCTTCTTGTAAAGCTGGCTGTTATAGGGGAAAAAAGTGCAAATGCTTTTGGACATACCAACCAGCTAGGATTTGAAGGATCAGAAGTATAGCTGACAGAAGAAATCCTGAGATTTGATAATTCTGTGCGTCTCTCTAGCAGATCACTCTTAAAAACAATGTTGATGTAAAAAATGTTAAGCATTTAATGAATTACATATACTTTCTTAAAAATGCCTGTGTTCCCTTTAAGAATCTATTGTCTAGAGATAACACTGAGTAATAAATTGTGCAGACAACAGATGATATCCATATGATGAACCAGAATCATCAGAAATCATAACACTTAACCAGCAAAGGAAAGCTAAACTATAATAACACCTGGAGGACAATGTCTGCAGTATCTTTAGACTTAAGGCACAAGGTCAGTCTTTAAATTATAGGCTCAGAACTGCAAAAGTTTCAGGAAAGAAAAAGCATCTTGCCTGTGTTATTTGCTTGAAATAAATGCTCCCCAGCAGCAAGGAATGTAATGTAATCCCGAGAACTTCAGAAGACAATATAAAAAATATATATGTAAATACAGCTATATATATTGAAAGCACTATTCCAATTTCTCATCTTACCTTTTTCTGGTCATACCAAGCAAGAGCATGTGGCTAAAGGGAATGTTATCTAGCGTACAATTAGCCTTGTGATAGTGGAAAAGGCGGGAGGGTGGATGGGCTCTGGGAACTGAGGCATTTCTAGTTTCATGTTTTACAAATTGGAGAATTTTTTGATGAACAGAGACTTTCAGTGACCTTTCTCATCAGGGGAGGTTTTCAATTAACAACGACTCTTGCTCCCTTTTTTTGTTTTTATTGCACCCCTTCTTACTGACGGATATTCATGAAACCCAGTTTCGGGGCACCTGAGAGAAATGAAGATGTGAGATGCTGCCTAAGATCTCCCTGTGGCTGGCAAATGAGAGGAAATCTTATATAAGCAAGGACTGCAAACTCAGGCCCTAACAAGCTCTGGATTAGATTCTGGTGTGTCTGACTGCACAAAAACTGCAGGGTAATACTGTTGAAAATTCCCTCACAGATCATACATCTGTGTATGTCCATTACATCCCTATGGCAGGAATACAGGAAAATATGAGATGGGCCAGCACGCTTCTGCTTTTTAAGGAGAATACCAGAAATGCATAGGACCCAGACACCCACAGGATCTGTCTATCTCCCAACAATACACTGATTTGTCTCCAACAAAACAGCTGACAAACATTCCAGAGCAAGTTCAGGCGCTGAGCTCTGCACTGGCAGGAAGGTGAAATCAATGAGCACCCCAGGGAGAATCAAGTTTGATCCTGTCTTTTTCCCAAAACATACAAACACTTGGGTGCAAGCTGGCTGTGAATGCTGGATAAGGCCAGTACCTGGTCAGCTTACTCAGGGAAACTGTTGCGCCCAGCAGACCATATATTCATGGTCATCCATCACCATATATTTCATGGATCAGAAGATAGGATATCGCTTCTGAAAATTCCAGAAGGGGAAAGATTATGCAGGAAAAGGGTTGTTTTCCAATGGAACTAAATGCTACTTAAAAATATGGGTGTTTTATTTCTTTTGAGATTTGGAACAATTTGCTATTCCTCTTTTTTTCTCCAGAACATTCCTCAGGTCAGCCATATTTCAAGCTACTGAAAAGCAGGAAGATGCCCAGAGAGCAGCATGACTTCCTGGGCTGCCCCCACTTCTGTGTCCAGTAGTGGGTGGGTGTGTGCTTGTTGTGGCTGCTTAGCAGAGGCAGGTTTGTCAGCAGAGCAGAGCTGTGGGCATCCTGTCCTGCTGCAGCATCCTCATCAGGAGCCCCTTCTATAATGACCCCCAAAATAATGGAGCACCTCTTGTTCACACGTTTCTGAAAATGTATCTTTCAAAATACCTGAAACTTCATGAAACTCACCCACATCTCAGCTAAGAAGCTGTTTTAGGTCACTGTGTTTAGTTAGGTTTCCTGAAAATCTTCATGGAGATGTTTGCTGCAAAAGGAAGGGATGGAAAGATCCAGAAAGCAGTAGTGGGAATTAAATCGGGGAGTAAAACATTTAAAGAGTAAAAATGTGTAAGAGCAGGAGTGATGACCAATGAATGCAGAAGGCAATTTCAATTTTATATAGTAACACTAGAAAAGGACAAGGTCTGTTTAATCACAGTGATCAAACACTTTTAAATGAAAATAGGGACCAAAAAAATTAGTCCAGAGCCAACAAAAAGCAGCATTTCTCACATGGGCAGGAAGACCTTATTTCCCATATGGTTTAACACTATTGCTGTTAATAGAAATACATTTAATAAGATGCTATAGGACTCTAAACTGAAACGTGGTGCAAAATGTTTCCTTAGGGGATCTGTAATCTTCAAGCACAGATAATACCCTAAAAATTGTTGATGTGTTTGAGATAGACTCTTCTTTTCTCCTCTATATGTAATAGGAAGTAAGATGATAACAAAGCTAGACAGATAGCTGGATAAATGTCTGTTATCTATATAATGTGCCTATTTCCCATCCAAATGAAGCAATAGATCCCTAGTTTTTCTAAGGAGTTTCCTTTAAAACTGCTAAAAAAACTGAACAGAGCAAACAGAAAAAAAGCTAGCTTATTGCCTGGATATTTGGGTTTGTTACTGTTGTAAAAGTAAGACAGCATTTACTCATTTGTTTGTAGATAAGATTTCTAATGTGTGAGATTTAAGGGCTAGTTTGAAAATGTTTTATTTTTACAACATGCTCTTTAAGGAGTATGTTGAATTTTTCATTTGTACAATTGCTTTGGAATTGCAATTATTTTTAACCCTAACCTCCTAATGAGACAAATAAGAACAACTAGTATTTATTTTTTTGTTAATTTTTACCATATTTTGTACCAAATAGCAAATAGTATTTTTTATCAAAGATTTTAAATTCATTTTCATCTTGTCATATTTTGTAGCAAAACTGTTCTCTCCCATTCTCCCTCTTTCTGTCCATCCTTCCTCCATACACAATTCAGGCTTTAAGTGTTCCCTCCTTTTCCAGGAAACATCCCACTTTCCAGGAAAGTAAGGACAATATCCTCTAGTCAGTTGTAGAAATCTGTTTTCATTTAAAAGGGGAGTTTTACAATACTAGGATGACAAGTAGTATCATTTCTTTATCTCCCATCTTCTATTTTCAGGCAGATCTTTTTCTCCTTGTTGATGAAGTGCCAGGAATCTTATACCTTTACCTTTAGATACTTAAAGTATTCCTTGCTTACAAGAAGTTAATAATTCCACTAATGTTTGTAAAAGTGCTAGAGTGTGTCAGGTAACAAGACTGGAGTACTTTAACATAGAGCAGTTTAAAAAAAAAAAAAAAAAGAGTTAACGCAAACTTGCTTAAGTCATTAGATGAGATGTATCTGTTTGCCTTGCTTCAGGCTTGTCTATCCAGCTTCTTAATGACACAAACATGCCATTCCCATGAGCAAACATGCTCTAGAAAACCGTCAAGAACAAGGACAGCCCAATGCTGCTTTCTGATTCGTGGGGGACCTCCGTGGTGGCATCACACCAGCACTTCTTTGCCCACAGAATTGTCCCGTTGTTCACAACATCACGGAAGGGTTGATATTGAAAGGGAATTCTAGAGGTCTTCTGGTCCAACCCCCCTGCTTGAGCAGGACCACCTAAAGCCAGCTGCTCAGGGCCCTGTGCAGGTAGCTTTTCAATATCTCTGAGGGTAGAGACCACCACTTTTCTGGGCAACGTGTGTCTGTGTTTCGTCATTCACATGGTGTAAATGTTTGTGCCCATTGCCTCTGGTCCTGTCACCAGGCACAACCAAGAAGAGCCTTGCTCCATCCTCTTTGCACCTTCCCTTCCGGTATTTATACCTCTGAGCCTTCTCTTCTCTGGGCTGAACAGTCCCAGCTCTTTCAGCCTTTCCTCACAGGAGAGATGCTCCTGTCCCATAATCGTCTTTGTGGCCCTTCACTGCACTTTCTCCAGTATGGCCATGCCTCTCTTACATCGAGGAGCCCACAGTTTGACACAGGACTTCAGGTGTGTCCTTGACAGTGTTGAGTAAAGGGGAAGGACCTCTCTCTGCTGACAAAACACCTCATAATGTGGCTCAGGATATCATTATTCACCACACTTACTGAGGTATAAAGGTAATGTGGGAGCCAAGAAGCAGCTCCCTTGAGAGGACAGAAGATGTGGACAAGAAGCAGAAGAAGAACCAGCCACAGTGTAGGCTCTTCCTCAGAAAGGGAGGTTGCCATGGTAGCTGAGGTTCATTATATTTTCAGCCACTTTTTAGCCACTTCCCAAAAAGGGGTGTCCTCAGCCATCCCAGTTATTCTTTGTAAAGAATAGTGGCTGGAATGACCCAAAACATGGGCAAAGCAGCAAGGATTTCAGTGAGCACCCTGTGAGAACCAGCCTGAGCAAAGTCACTATAGGATCACAGTCCTGTGGAAGGGCTGTTGTTTATTCATTCAATCAGTCCATGCAAAGCAGAGAAAATGAATAATAACAAGCAAAGTAACAGTTCAGCTGTTTGAGCTGTGCCTTTATCTTGGATCCACAGGGAAGGTAGATGGAAAGTTATCTTAGTGAAATGAAAGGCAAATAAGCGTTTGAATAGAGCCCTGCAGTCTTTCCTCACCCAAGTCAAGGTAAATAAAAACCAGCAGAAGCAGGCCATAGAGATAAAACAGTTAAATGCTTTGCCTTCCTCAGCCTTCAGCATTTGCTTTATGCTAAGGGGATTTTTTCCTCTTAGATAAAAAGCATGAGTTATTGGCATAGACTGAGAACTCAAAAAGGTGATTTCAAAGCAAATCTATAAATTAAGAAGCAACACAGTGTTAGGGCTAGTTTGTATTTAGCAAAGAAGCCTGCAACAGCTAAAGGGGTTATGCTGCTTATGAATGTACAAAATCCCTCCGAAGCAGCAACTCCTTCATGGGGAAACAGAAAGTCTTCTGTACTCAGTAGGGCAGATATATGATTAGAAAGTCTGAAAAATGATAGAAATACAGAAATAAGACAAACTAGGTTGTTATTCTTCCTGCCTTAAATGAATGCTGAAATCACAACATGAATCACGAAGCATGATTTGGGTATCAGTCTGCAAAAAGTAAATGGCAAAATAAATCAATAACATTGGATATGTAATAGTATCATGTAAAAAATATGCCTGCACTTCATGTCATTCTTAGCTTATTTTTACTACATAAGGTACTGAATCTAACATACCTGTAAGTAACCGGTAAAAAACATGAGTATCTGCTGACTCACAGCTTTGGGGTAAGGTTTTTTCTGGTTCTCCAACAAAGCAGTGTAAAATACATCCTCAGAGTGACACCTTATTTGAAATCTTCAGCTACCTCAATTATTCTTTGTTAAAATCTCTATGTAATTTATAAGCTGCCTGCAAAAATCCATAGGTAGGGCTGTTGACTTTGCTCCTCTAAGAAGAAAGGTATTAGCACTGAAAAGCCTAATTTTACCCAAAAGATGAAATTTGCTGAAATCTGTACCAAAAATTTCTTAGGACATAACAAGAAACTTTGGAAATAGTGATCAAGTCCCTAGATATATATTAAATATATATATTTTTTTAAAAATGTGAAAGAGTGAATTTCTTGCACCTGTTTTCATCTGGGACCTGAAAATGGACAGTTGACGAAAAGATGAGGAATATTAAAAATAACAGAAAATAAATTTGTGAATGGAGTTTTCCCTGCTGCTTGTGCCAAACTATGTTGGGGTAGGTGGGTCTTGGCTATAATCTTCCTGAGGCAGATTGAGCAAACTTCTCTCTTTCTCAGATGTTGAAGAAAATCTTTTACATTAAGGCATAGATTAAATTTGGGAGGACTAGGGAAGTGAACTTCTTAGGAAAGGCAATGTAGTTTCACTACAGAAACTGACATAAAGTGAATGTTATCAACCATCAAAACCCTTTGCTGACACTTCCCCTGAATGCATTAGAAATAGTTTATTCACTGTGACAAGTTCTGGTTTAACACCACTTCTGAAGAAATATTTTTGAGAACACTATAATAAAGAGGGGCACAACCTACTTGAAGGTGTTTTTCTAAGATGAAATTTTTTGCTGTATATTACGAGTTGTGAAAAAAATACCTTTTTTTTCTTTTTTTTTTTTTCCCCAAATTCAGAGAATCATAGAGTCACTTAGGTTGGAAAAGACCTCTAAGATCATCAAGTCCAGCTGTTACCCTAGCACTGCCAAGTGCGCCACTAAAGCATGTCCCCAAATGCCACATCTACATCATTTAAACACCTCCAAGAATGGTGACTCAAACACTTCCTTGGGCAGCCTGTTCCAATGCCTGACCACCCTTTCCTGAAGAAATTTCTCCTAATATTTAAACCTCCCCTGGTGCAACTTGAGGCTATTTCCTCTCATCCTCTGACCTGCTACCTGGGAGAAGAGGCTGACTCCCACTTCACTACAACCTCCTTTCAGGTAGTGGTAGAGAGTGATAAGGTCCCCCTGAGCCACTTTTTCTCCAGGATAAACAACCCCAGCTCCCTCAGCCAATCCTCATAAGGCTTGTGCTCCAGACCCTTCATCAGCTTTTTGAAGTATTTTTAAGCTTTCTGTCTTTCAATAGAAAATCAGAAAAATGTTAGCTGGAGACATCGTGGAGGAAAAGAAGAAAATAAAACCGGTCATCAGCGATTTAACTAACGCATGAAAGAATTCACAGGAAGCAGGGCATCTCCTCCATGAGCACGCAGCAGCCAGAACCGGGCGCGTCACGCGGCCGGCGCTGCCCTGTATCCCGACGCCAGCCCTGCGGGCGCTCCGGGATGCGCGGGCACGCGCGGGGCTGTGCGGGGCCGCAGCGCCCCCTGGCGCCCCCGAGGGCTTCCCGGCCGTGCGAGGGTGGTCGTGGCCCCCGGTGCCCCCGCACGGACACTATCCTGGGGACAAAGGGTGCGGAGTGCCAGCGCCCGGACGGGTGGGGGAAAATGGAGAGGAAGGCGGCGGGCACATCCAGGTGGAAAAATAATCCGGGTGGAGGGCTGCAGGCCACGGCAAACAAGACTGGCAGATGACAGTAGCATTCCAGGATGCTGTGTAATATCGGTGTTGGTTCCCACGACTAGTTTTTGAGTCGGACTCTAAATGAGCACTTTCTGGAACCGCATGACCTTCCCCACTCCCTTCTTCTCACTGCTGTCCTGCCCAGAGATTCAAGTCTAGAGATTCTTGTTCCCTCCCACTAAACCCTACTGAAGAGCTACCACACTCTATAGGCTTTTCTTTCCATCTCAAATCTCAGTCGTGCTTGAACACAACTGCAAATCATTAAATCAGTTCACGTGATGTTTGTTGTAATTAACTGGCAAGACCAGATAAATGACTGGTCCTGACCTAGACATACTCTATCCAGTGTTACAACATCTGATCACAATTAGCATGAGCTGCAACAGGCATCTTGTCACCCACCTTGCTTGTTAAACCTTGTTCTAACATGGTTATTATTCTGTAACATGGAGCAACATCTCTGGCCCCATCATCATGTGAGAATGAACTCATGGGATGCATATTTTTCTAAGCTGGGAGTTGTTTAAGCAGAAAGGGTGAAGACACCAGGGAAGGAAGATGTGCAAAAAGGTGGGGAAGGACAAAATTAAAGTTTGATGGGAGAGAAAGAATATAAGGGTAGAAGGTAGGAATTCACTGAAGATCAGTTCTTTCTATGTGTCCTGGCTCCCTCTGATTTTTAGCATATTTGTATCGTACAGTTCTCACTTCAGGATCCACCTCTTTGGGGATAATTTGAGAAAAAGGCAGCCACATGCAAAAGTGTGGGGTTTTCAAGGGTTAATGCATGTGTACTAAGCTCATCCCTGTCACCACTTTGAAGATTTGTGTCTTCAAATGACTGTGGGAGAGCAATAGTTTTCCCAAAAAAAAAGGGTCCTTCTACCTCCCTTGATCAGGAAGAAAATTTTGGAAAGTTGATCTAGAGAGTCACATCCAGAGAAAATAGTCAGAAGCCAAATAAGATCCAAATCATAGTTTGCTTGGTTTGATATCTCTCTAGTAGATTTAGACTTTTCTTCTCAGCACCATAACATGTAAGCCCACTTTTTGCCTTGTACAGGCATTTCCCCAAGTATGTGCCTACACATCTTGATGAAATCTTGGCTCAGTTTATGGCAACTAGACATTTGTCTGACTTCAGGGAGAACAAGATTTCTCCTACTGCTTTTATTTTTGTATAGCCTATAAAAAGATAAAGATGGAAAGCAGGCATAAACAAACATTGTTCAGAGGCAACAATATATTTCCAATTCAGCTACACTACAGTTTGACAGTACACAATATAATTATGCATGCTATGTATTTGATATTCTTTACGCAGTGCTTTCAGTCCCTGCAGTTCTTAAGTTGGGCTTTCAGGAGATGACTGATGTGCAGACCATAACAGCAGTCCCTGAACAGGCCAGCTAGAAGCTGAAATATCAGGATAGTGAATCAGTGTTATCATTTTCCCAATATTTCTTTAATTGATTTTGCTTCTTCTGACAGGCTCATTCACGCTCTCTTTTTCTATTTTGACAGTGTAATGTATTTCTGTGAGACCTACACAGGTTTAGGCCACTCCATCATTTGTTTCTCACTGTAAAGCAGCTGGAATTATCTCAGGTTCAAAATATCTTTTATTTTTCTGAAAACTCATTGGATTTCAAGGAATAAAGGTAGACCTCAGCAGTGGCAAGCTCTAGCAGTTTACAAGACAAAGAGTCTGGTTTTGTCTTACACATGAGGTGTCAGAGTGTTCACTGTGTTTACTACTCCTTTCCCAGCATATACTCCCACATACCATCCTTTCCAGATGCAGTTCCAGTCCATCAGACAGCTTGTTTGCATGTCTGGCTCACAGTCTGGTTTCTACATCTGTCTGCTTCTGTCTAACTTTTAGCTACGAATCTTCTCCCTGTCGATGTTTAAATATACCTCTTCTACTGCAGTCTCCTAACAAGGCAATGTGAGCAAAGTGGAGTAATGCCACACTGGGATACACTGTCTTGGCTTGTACAATCAGAAGCTAAAATTATTCACAAATCAGAAATCTAAAGCAAGAGAATGCTCAGCAGGCCAAATGAGCTGAATTTTTGAGGTAATATTTTCAGGTGTTTTCTGCAGATGTGTTTTGGAAATCACTGGATATAGGTGGGTTTCCATTAGCTGAGTCCTTGTCTTTGAGTGAGTTAAAGGGTTTCTTGTTTGAAAAGGGCAAAAGGTAAATCAGCCAACAAACCAACAGAAGCGGAGAAAGCTGAACAGAGAAAGACTTGGCAAAAGGCTAGGGAGGGAGCTGAGAACCTGTATTGCATCAATGAGAGGAATTGATCGTGTTTGGTGTAGATACCTAATGCGTTCTTGCCTCTTAGCTGTCCTCTGGCATTCACTGTCTCAAGAAATGCCGATGTTATCTCTATAGCCAATGGATGGAGATACATGTCTCCACAAAGAAATCCCATTCACCTTTCTTAGGTATAACAAACAGGGTCTTACTCAGAGATCTGCAAAAGCAGACCATTGCCTGTGCATGCTGTGGAAAGGTGGCAACTAGAATGAAGTGTATGTTAGGTGCCTGAATGAGAAAGACTCAAACTACATTTGGCAAGAGGGCTGAGAAGAGGTTGTCAAAGTATTGCCAGCTTAGAGCTCAGACACTTCCAGAAGACACAAATGGCAAGGAGGAGATGGCAGCAACTCTTACACATTTCTCTCTACTTCCAGTTTTGCCGCTTTCATCACCTGCAGAAAGAGTTTCATCACTTTAATCTTTGAAGTGCTTCCTGATATATTTACATTTTTTCCTCCTTTCAGCTCTGCACCTTGCTTTACATCCAAGCATCTCAGAAGCTGAGGGGAAAAAAAGAAAGCAAGGCAAAAAGCTGAGACTTAGGGTAGAAATTTTTCAAGTTGCCAGGAGAGAGATGTTATTTTACGATTCACTGCTTATTTGTACTGTTGAGTGCTGTCTTTAGGGAGTTAATGGAAATCAGACACATTTTACACTGCCAGTTGTACAATATTCTCTTTGGTGTAGTGGTAGGAACATGGTTACTGTAACTCCTTTCAGGCTAAAAGGTGACTTTTCAAGCTGCAGTCCCTGAAGAAAGGATTATAGGAAGCATTCCAGAGGGATGATGCCTTTGAGGAATAAGAAGTTTTCCCACACTGCTCCTCATGCGTAAGGATAAATAACTTTTGCTACTCCTGCCAATGTTAGGTGCTGGGAAGTGAGCTGCCCTGGCTGTATAGGCTCCTGGGGTGTGACAGAGCCAGAGAGGTTTGGAGGAGGGAGAAGGCAGAAGAAAAAAAGGTCTTTCTCTTCCTTGCCCTCTACTTTCTGCATATTCTTTCCTCAAAATCATAGAAACATAGAATGGTTTGGTTAGAAAGGGACCTTGCAGATCATGTAGTTCCAACTCTCCTGCCATGAGCAGGGACACCTTCCACTAGACCAAATTACTCAAAGCCACATCCAACCTGGCCTTCCAGGGATAGGGCATCCACAACTGCTCGGGGCAGCCAGTTATAGTGCTCACCCTCATAGTTCACCCTCATAGTGAAGAATTTCTTCCTAATATCTAATCAAAACCTACCCTTTTCCAGTTTAAAGCCATTACCTCTTGTCCTATCACTACATACCCTTGTATGAAGTTCCTCTCCAGCTTTCTTGCAGGCCCCCTTCGGGTACTGGAAGGTGCTATAAGGTCTTCCCAGAGCCTTCTCTTCTGCAGGCTGAACAGCCACAACTCTTTCAGTCTGTCTTCATAGGAGAGGTGCTCCAGACCTCTGAGCATCTTTGTGGCCCTTCTCTGGACACACTCCAGTGACTCCATGTCCTTCCGGGACCCCAGTACTGAACACAGTACTCCAGGTGGGGTCTTATGAGAGCAGAGTAGAGGGGGAGAACCACTGTCCTCGACTTTCTGACCACAACACTTTTGATGCAGCCCAGGATACTGATGGCTCTCTGGGCTGCAGGTGAACACTGCTGGGTCACATTGACCTTCTCATCCACCAACAACCTGGAGTCCTTCAGCCCAGGGCTGCTCTCAATCCATGCTCCGCCCAGCCGGTAGTTGTGCTTGGGGTTGCGGCACCTTGCACTTGGCCATATTGGACATCACGAGGTTCACACAGGCCCATCTCTTGAGCCTGTCCAGGTCCCTCTGGATGGCACTCCTTCCCTCCAGTGCATTGACTGCCCCACGCAGCTTGGTGTCATGGGCAAACTTGCCAAGGGCGCACTCAATCCCACTGTCCATGTCACCAATAAAGATGTTGCACCGTGCTGGTCCCAAACTGCTCCCTGCAGAATGCCACTCATCACTGCTCTCCACTTGGACATCAAGCCATTGATCGCAACTCTTTGAGTGCAACCATGCAGCCAATTACTTATCCATATCCACTGATTTGTCCCACTGTCAAATTCCTGTCTCTCCAGTTTAGAGACAAGGATGTTGTGCAGGACAGTGTCAAATGCTTTGCTTTGCACAAGTCCAGGTAAATGACATCAGTAGCTCTTCCCTCAGACGCCAACACTGTAACCCCATCGTAGAAGGCCACCAAATTTGTCAGGTGCCATTTGCCCTTAGTGAAGTCATGTTGACTGTCACTGGTGACCTCCTTATTTTCCATGTCTTCTCATGGTTTTCAGGGCGATTTGTTCCATGATCTTGACAGGCACTGAGGTGAGACTGGCCTGTAGTTCCTCAAGTCTTCCTTTTTTTTTCCTTTTTGAAAATGAGAGTTATGTTTTCCCATTTCCTATCTGTGGGAACCTCACAGGACTTCCACACATTCTCAGATAGGATGGATAATGGCTTAGCCACTTCCTCTGCCAACTCTCTCAAAATTCACAGATGCATCTCATGAGGTCCCACAGCCTTGTTCACCTTCAGGTTCCTTAGATGTTCTCAATTCTAATTTCCTACAGCAGGCAGTACTTCATTCTCTCCATCCTTGCCTTTGCCTTCTGTGGGAGGAATACTGCATGGTTATCCTCTGGCTCACAATGGGCAAACACTGACCTGCACTGCAGGGTTTGATGCTGCAGGGCCCTTTCCAACACACTGATGCGGAAGTGAAGTGCAAGAGGGAGCCTGTCTTTGGTGATGTGGTTTCTAAAGGAGCCTCCGTAACACACAGAAGCTTTTATCTTTAGGCATTTTCTGCAATATTATGGGACATACTTCTAAAGTGGGATGTGTTTGTGTTTTTGAAAGGTCAAATAAAGTTTCCACTCAGCTTCAACACGCAAATACACAGTTAGCAAAAGCATACAGTATATCTGCATATGCATTTGGGCATTTTTTTAAAAGATGTAATCTTTCTATAGTTTTGTTATATTTTACTTTTACTAAAATTATTATCTCTGAGCAGACATCTAGACTTTATTAGATTTGTTTTCTCTTTCTGTTTTGCAGTTCTTGTTATGACAGCAGTTGCTTTCACTTCTACAATAACTCAAAATACATCTGAGATCACATGCGAGTTTATCAGCCAGAAAGCTGAGGGTTCAGGAGCATCAGAGACATCAGTATCTCCTAAGGTAATATAGCAGAAAACAATTTGCTTATAAAATGTTCCTGTCCATTCCAGAAATACCTTCCCAGAAGCTTACAACTCACTAAACCTTAAGATGTGAGGATGTCACAGTCAAAATAACCAAGGTTAAGCCAAATATGACTACAGAAGGTTAGAGGGATATATATATATCACAATTCATACTTTGAAACTGTAAATAGTTAAGTACCAGTTTTCTCTAAAACTGACTTTTTAATTGACACCTTGATGCTGTCATATTCCTGGATGTTGCTAGTAATGTGTCAATGTAAAAATATATTTGAAAATATGTGGCCTTAAGAGGGGATTTCCAAGGCCATGGTGTGAATGGGTGTCCTGCCATGGTGTGTGTGTGCCATGGCTGCTGGGACTGATATGGAAGTTGTACTGCCCTCTATTCCCACCACCAAAGCCCATAAATCCCTTGACTTAGATACCAAAGCTAGACAATAAATCAAATACAACTTTATTTTCTTCTCTTTTGACACAAAGTGGCAGAAATCCAAGAAGAGATGATGTGTAATTAAATTATAAATCAGCTGAGACCTGCGATTAAAATATTTCCTGAGGATCCTTGTTTCATGAAAGTCTTATGAAATCTTTTTCATTTCTGAACAAATAAATCAGATAACAAATGAAGGTGTATCAGCCAAAGCTGTGCTGTCCTTGTGTCTGACAAGGCAGAATTTGGCCATTATTTCTAGATACTTTTCACGTCAATCAAAAGGAAAAAGGAGCAAGGAATGAGAATAACCAACCAGCCAAGCAAATTTGCAGGGCAGAGAATGCAATGAACTCCATCCTTTCATAAACTTACACTGGATAAATTTCACCCACCAAAATAATAGAGACATTGTGGGCTCCTCTTCAGATGGAGCTATTTACTTGGCACCTTTTGCTGCAGCTGATCTAGAGACTCATTATTCCACTGGTGGCTTTCAGAATGACTGCAGAGTGTTCTCTTTCTGTTTGCAATTCTCCTTTAGCCATATGCAATGGTGAGGAAACGAAAACCATGAACGCATCCAGCCCCAATGTTCCTTACCTACTAAAACGCCCAAGGAGTTGAGGAGCAGTCTAGCCAGATGATGCAGTGACAAGTAGTAGGATGCTAAAATAAACCCAACATTCCGACCCTGCCTTTGCATTAAGGTTGCAAACACACAGGTTTTGTTGTAGTTCTATGCCTTCCTACAGTTCTAAATAAAAAGAAACAAAGTTGAGTGTAAAGAATAACATATATCACTAAGGGAAGTTATCGAGTTTCTGGCTAAAATTGTTTTGTGATCTCTGTCTAGAGAACAGAATTAACTAATTCAACAGCAAACCTGTAAAGTTTCCTCATGCGGTAGAACTCAACATATTTATGAATAAGTTTGACAGTAGAAATGGAAAAAAAAACAAACCAAACAAAATGAAGGTGTTATTTTACTATAATTTTTATTCGTATATTGGCAAATAAAGTTAATTACTCGTAAATACCTAACAATCTGTCCTTCTGCATTGCAGATTTCTAACATTTTGGAAGATCTTGGGTGTTATTTGAATTCTCAAGGAACAGAGAATATCTATAAAACAATTAAAAATGTGGAAGTCAATCTATTTCAAGATATTGAATTAAGAATAATAATGAGAATTTCAAATATCACTTCATGCTTTTGGTTCTTTAAAGAGAGAAAAGCTTGTAAACTTTTTTTGGACTCAGAGAATCGGTAAGTCAAAGGATGTACTGGATCAAAGAGCTTTTAAAAGGTCATTTCCTTTAGGATTCAAATGGAAAGTACTCTATGTGATCGATTTCACATTATGTATTATCTTTTTCAATCTCCTAATCTTTCTCAACTGTTGTCACCCAGCTGCACACTGCTGATTGTCATTTAGATATATGTACACACATGAATCTTAGAACATTCCAAAATAAACTTGTTCTTTTAATTTGTATAGCATCATGTGTGGGGGTCTCCAGGGGCTTTCTGACATTGATCTATTTGAGCTTTGTGGTGCTCATGTGGGAAAATTGCGATTTTATAGTCAAAAAACTGAGGCATGAAGAATTATATGACTTTTAGGATCACAGAGAAGATCAGGAACAACAGCAACAGCATTCTAATTCTCACAGCCAAACCTGGGCTGGAACCTGAGACTGAATTATTGCCTCCTTGTGCAAAACTCCTAGGTAAAGCATTTTGATGTGGAACTCCTGAACTGTCTTAAGCTCAGGAAGCCCCTCCTTCCCAACGCTCAGCATTAAGCATGTGGTACTCGTGTCTGTAAGTTCCTATGTGTGCTTGTGTAGGAGGGCACTATGTAAATAATGAATACTAGTGGGTTTTGCAGAGCTAAAGAGCTAACATTTCATTGTGTGTGCTGCATATTACCTTCTTTATGTTAACATGACAAATACCACTTTACTTTCTGTTTTATAGATATATTACATCTTTGACTTTTTCTCAAATAAAAGAAGGACAAGCTGGAAAATACACTCTCTTGGTCACAAGTGAAACCAGCAATTACACAGTAGTTGTGCCTGTTCTCATCCGAAGTGAGTATATCTACATGAAAGGGGTCATACCATCAATAGGTTCAAGGGCAGAGGCTCAAGTTCAGCCAAAGCAATGAGGCTTCCATGAGCTGCATTTCAATCATCTTCCTAGATTAGCATAGGACTTGGAGGCTGAAGTCAGCATCACAAACTCTGTGAGAATCATCTTTCTTCAGTCAATAAACCATGCAAATGAACAAATAAGGATGTAAATGCATGGTAACTCTCTTCTGTGTGAGAGATTCCCCTCTGTGACAAGAAGGACAAATCGAGAATGGCTTTTGTGTGCTTTCAAAGCTTTTGGGCTACATTTGTTTGCTTTCATTTTAACCTGTTTATTCTGGTGTTGCTGGCTGGGTTGTAGTCTGGACCAGATCAGGATGTGCCTTTCATATTCTGGTCTCTGGTGCTCCCAAGTCACAGTTTGAGCCACTGCCACTTTTCCACCTGTGCCTGCTGCTGGGTCTTTCACTTCTCTCACAGCTTTTCCTTTTACAATTCTGTGTTCAGCAAAGGTACGCTGAGGGAAGGTGAAAGAAAGTGTCCCTCTTCTCATTGTCAGCCTTTACTTGTAATTTACTGTGTTTTAGAGTAAAACCCTAACCCCATCAGTTCTGCAGCTGCTCACACAAGAGTGTCCAAGAAGCTGAGATTTTAACTGTTGTTAAATGTTCATGACAGAGCACCTGTGAGATATGACTTTTTGAAAGGCTGGGAGTGGATTTGATTGATTTTTTTCAAGGTTAACACAAGAGACTCTCTGATGCAAAGGCAACTGCTGCAACAAAGTGCAAACTTCTGTTTCTAAGTTGGGGTGTCCAAAAACATCTCAAAGCAAAAAAAGACCCATGTTGACACAATTTTTTGAGAGAAAATAAAGACTATATTATTTTGTCTGAAAAGAGCCAATCATCACTACTTGCCTTGTTTTTAATAAACTGTAACAAATCAATATTTTTTATTCCATCTTTTAAAATATTTCTTCTCTTTAATTTTTTTCTTTCTCAAGTGTCAGAAAGTCACCTCCAATCTCTCCTTGTTTTATTTGAAAGCTTATTGTATGTCTCAATTATAATTTTAACAGCTTCATTGAGGGGACAAGGTATTAAATCTTTCATTAAGGATTGCCATCTCTACTGTATCAATTAGGCTTTAGAGGTAAAATGTTATTACATGCACAAGCAAGAATAGTTTGAAACACTGTCGATAAAGGTCTCTTCCATATCAATTGCTTGGATTGCATTCTCTTTGCTCCTGTGAATCTAATATCATAATTACATCTCATAAAATCCTTCAGGCTAGATGTGAATCCTTCAACTGGGATGTGAATCTCTGTAGGTGAACTAAACCTTCTAGGCCCAGCTTATAAGAGCTAAATGAGGAAAGAAATTAAAAAGTCATAAGTATTAGTTTCACCTTAGCATGTCACCTTGCAGGCAGTGGAAGTATGACTGAAGAAAATGTCACTCTTTTGGATGGAAGCTGTAATTTCATTGAAAGATGACCTAAAGCCAAACTCAGTGTTTTGCATTTTGAGTCAAATCTTCAGCGGTTTTAACACATTAAATTTTTTGTACCTAGTCCAAATCTGTGCCTGATAGGTTCAGGGTACTGGGAATTGCCCAGGAATCATTTCCCTCTGGGTTACAGATGTAGGGTAGAAAAGTCTGCTTTCAGAAGTCATTATCACCCGTTGTGTTTCTATCCTGTATCTGATCTGACTGAGGAGTATGCAACAATCCTACTTTGTGTACAGACTTTGTAGTCTTCATCAGATACTCCACCAAAGGAAGGGTTTAGGATGTGATTTCAAAAGGTATTTGTGCTCCTGCCCATTGAAATAAATAGCAACCACAGCAAATTAACACCTTTCAGTACCAGTTTCAGGATTATCCCCTGATGTATAGGGAGGATGCAGGCCTTTGGTACAGGGAACCCCTGAATTTAGCAATCAAGGCTGAAAAGCTCATGAGACCAGCTCACAATACTGCTAGGGCCGAATAATTTTCTGGTCCCTCAGTGTTGAAACCTCCTGAAAAAATTACAGCTCTGTAACTTCACTTACTATGAAATGAACAAAACACTGTCTCATAATCATTTCATCATTCTTAAACATTCGCATGATTTTTAACAGAAAAACCAAGCAAGCCCCATTTCAGGAAAAGGGAAAATTCGGATTCTATCGAGTGCATATCTGAGAGCTACCCCCAGCCCTCAGTGGAATGGATATTCTGCAAAACACCTGAAAAGAGGTATGGTGTATGTTTATATGTGTGTTATATCTCTAAACTGAAAGTTTCCCATCTTCTAAATAAGAAGTGACAGGATGAGAGGAAATGACCTCAAGATGTGCCAGGGGAGGTTTAAATTACATATTAGGAGAAATTTCTTCACTGAAAGGTTGGTCAGGCATTGGAACGGGCTGCCCAGGGAAGTAGTTGAGTCACCATCCCTGCAAGTGTTCAGTAAAAGTGTAACTTGGAGACCTGGTTTAATGGTGAATACAGCAGCATTAGGTTGATGGTTGGACTCAATAATCTTAGAGGTCTTTTCCAACCTTAATAATTCTATGATTCTACACTGTTTAGTGCACCTAGTGAGCTGGGGAGATAACTGAAAAAGACCTTTTGGTTCAGAATTTTTTGAGATGGGCTCTGCTGTTTGGCACACCCACATGATGGTTGAAAACCTATGTCTGCAACATATTTTTCTTAGAAATTTTGACTGTTGTGCTCTTTTGGAAACTGTCAGCTTTGGCTTTAAGAGTGTTATTCCAGATTCTAGTATTCTGATGTCAGAGGAGCAAATCAAAGGTATTTGATTTCCCTCTAGTTTTTCACATTTATTTGAAATTTTAATCACACAACTGTAGAATACTTCGTGTTGGAAGGGACCTTTATAGGTCACCTAGTCCAAGCGCACTGCAATAAGCAGGGACATCTTCAATAAGATCAGGTTACTCAGAGCCCTGACTAAAATGATCTTGAATGTTTCCAGGGATGGGGCATTCACCACCACTCTGGGCAGCCTGTACCAATGTTTCACCATCCTCATCAGGAAAAGAATATTCCTTATGTCTAGTCTAGATCTACCCTCTTTTATTTCAATACTGTTATCCCTTGTCCTATCATAACAGGCTCTGCTAAAAAGTTTGTCCTCATCTTGCTTATAAGCCTTCTTGAATTACTGGAAGGGTGCTATAATTTCTTCCTGGAACTATCTCTTCTTGAGGCTGAACAACCCCAATTCTCTCAACCTGTCTTAACAGGAGAAGTGTTCCAGCCCTCTGATCATCTTTGTGGCCTCCTCTGGACTCTCTCCAATATGTCCATATTCTTCATATGTTGAGGGCCCCAGAACTGGATATAACGCTCTAGAGGGGTCTCATGAGAGGAGAGTAGAGGGGCAGAATTGTCTCCTTCCGCATGCTGGCCATGATGCTTTTGAAGCAGCTCGGAATACAACTGGCTTTCTGGGCTGCAAGCACACATTACCAGCTCATGTCCAGCTTTTCATCCCAGTACTCCTGAGTCCTTCTCTGCAAGGCTGTTCTGGATCCATTCATCCCACAGCCTGTATTGATACTAGGGATTACCCTGACCCAGGTGCAGCACCTTGCACTTGGCTTTTCTGAACCTCATGAGTTTCCCATGGGCCAATTTCTCAAGCTCGTCCAGGTCCCTCTGGATGTCATCCCATCCCTCAGGTATACCAAGTGTACCACACAGCTTGATGTCATCTGCAGACTTGCTAAGGATACACCCGATCCTGCTGTCTATGTCATTGATGAAGATATTAGTACTGGTCCCAATACAGAGCTCTGAAAGACACTGCTTTTCACTGATGTCCAAATGGACACCAAGATATTGACCATTACTCTCTGAATGCGACCACCCAACCAAATCCCCATTCACCAAACAGTCCACCCATCAAATCTGTATTTTTCCAATTTAGAGAGAAGGATATTGTGGGGGACCGTGTCAGACGCTTTACAGAAATCCAGGTAGATGACAGCTGTTGCCATTCCCTTATCCACTGCTACTGTCACTCCATCATAGTAGGCCAATAGGTTGGTCAGGTAGGACTTACCCCTGGTGAAGCCATGCTAACTGTTTCAAATAACCTCCCTGTCCTCCATATAACTTAGCCTAGCTTCTAGGAGGATCTGTTCCATGATCTTCCCAGGTGCAGAAGTGAGGCTGACAGGTTGGTAGTTCCCACAATCTTCCTTTCTACCCTTTCTTACGTTTCCCTTTTCCCAGTCACTATGGGCTTCACTTGGAGCATTAGAACTGGGAGGATATTATAAGAGATCATAATTTTGTGAGCTAAATAATTTTTCCCATTCTGTTAACATATGAAGTTTATTCTATTAACAGTGGGAATAATGCCTTTCTCTGCAGTGTGGTCATTTGGGATCTGGGTCTCATAAAGGCTGCTGGATTTGCAGTAGCTCCCACCACCAGGAATTCAGAGATGTGGTGTGAAAGCTTAGTCTCTATGATTTCACTCTTATCTGGATTTTAATTACATCATTACCTGTCTATGAGCCAGTTTGAGCATATTCAGGTCGTTTCAGCCCACATTTCTTCCTAGACTGTGAAATTTTTATTTTCTTATCTTCATCTTTCCTAGTTCCTTTTCATTCAACTATGTAAGATCCAGTTTTCCCACTATTGTTTGCATATTCTCATGGCTTGGAGATTTATCAGATTTAGTTGCTTGAGGTTAACCAAATGAGTCAATGAATAATTGTGCTTGTAATTGCAGTTGCCCTGATAAAATGCATGAAGAAACTGGAGAAATAGATGGCCTACAGATGGTACAACATGAATTATTTCGAACTTACATATGGTGCTGTGCAGTTAATGTCCTGGGCAGAGAATGCACCAGCCTCTTTACAATAGGTAACTTCACTCTAAGGTTTTCTTGCATGCAAGCTCGGTCCTGACACTGAAATTAGTTGCACTATTCATCTGAGTATGCTTTATGGGCTAAGCTACTTGTTTGTAATCACTGGAACAAATCTAACAGTGAATATGTTGCTCTGTAACAGCTTTAAAACCTAATTCCAATAGGTCTTTGTGGTCTCTGTAGAAAACTTCTTGCTTTTCTATATTTGCTATGCATGTATTGACTTTTTATTCATGCTTTTAGGACTGTGTTGCATGGAAAAGCTCTTTAAGATGTTCTCAAATATATACACATAGAAATAATTTTTAATTTATACATATATATGAAGGTTTGTTTCTCTGTTGTTTTCTTAATAAACCTGACCTGAGCTAAGCTGTGTGCTTGCACCTGTGCCCTATAGATATCTTGTAAATTATGACAAAATTTGGTTTGAGGCATCTAAATCCATCAAATTTACTAATTTCATGATTATTGTAATTATCATTGCAATGAATAAATAGTGAATATCTATGCAGCATTAGCAGAAAAAATGTTGATCTAACCAAGCATTTTTTCAGGCTAAGTGATAGTCGTTTTAGTGTCTGTTTTGATTTTGTAGATTTGAATGAAAGGCAAGCATCACCTTTACCTGAACTGCTACTTAAGGTTGGGGATCCATTGCTGATCAGATGCAGAGCTGTTCACCATAATTATAAATTCAGAATAAAATTATCTTCTGAAAACAGAGAAGTTCAGGTAAGAAGACAGGGCATATTTTAAAATTGGTAGTATTGGGCACTATCAACTGATTAAATTGGAATCTCTGTTGAAAACTAGGATCACCTGTTCGAAGGATTAGACTACCCAGCAGACCACTCAGCAATTCGGATCCAGTATATGTTTGCTTCAGAAGCAGGAAGAAGTGATAGTGGACGTTATACCTGTTCTTCTACTGCTCATCCGAATCAAACTGCTTTGGTTACAGTTTTAGGTAATTCCAATCCCTGGTATGAATTTTTTTCCTCAACTGGATGTTTTGCTTAACTTTCCATGTGGCAGTTCTTTACTTGCAGGTATGCAGTACATGTTTATAGTTCCTTTGCTAAGGAGAAGGTCTGTTTGCACTTACTGGCAGTCCAAGAGAGCCAAGAGATTAATTTGAACTGAGTCATTCTGGTACCTGAATACAATCAACCTTTTCTTTGTATTGCTTTTCAAATAGTTCCCATTAATAATAATTCCCAGTGCTTTTAGAAGTGAAATTAAATGGCACTGGTTAGAGATCTAGTCCATATGATTGTTTCAATGGGATCTTTAGAAACACAGGCCAGGGTTCATCTCATGTTGCTGTAGGTGATGCTCAGCCAGTGTGCTGCAAAGCCAGTGGCTTTTTGTGGGGACACAAAGCTATAGGGTCCCTGGGGGCTATGTCTTGGGCTTTCTGGGCAGCAGGGACTTCTATAGTTGTGGAGCCCTTCTCTGTGTCACCAAGTGGAGCTGCAGAGCAGATACAAAGAACTAGAGCTAGAGCACTGCTGGAGCTGACCAAGAATACAAGAAGTATGGTCCTGCCCTGTGTGTTCAGCTATTGATGGTTTGTATGTAAGTTTGGTCAGTCTGGTATGACCACTGACTGGCTTCAACCAATGTGAGACAGAAGTATCCTGCTGTGACTTCAGCATGGATTTTTAGAAGCTGTAGCCATGGACTCAGTCTCCTCCTCACCATTGCACCTCCCCTACTCACATATGGCATTTCCACCCCACCTTTGCTGCGCTTTTGAGGGTGGGGATGTAAGACAGACATTCTTTTGGCCTCTGCTCTGCTCTTTTGTATGGACCTTTCAGGTGATTGTTGCTCTTATACAGAAAAAAAAGTAGACACGAAATCTACTTCTGTGGGCCTGATCTGGGTCCAACAGGGCAGAATCAAACAGTTGGAAGGTTCTTGCTGGCAGGTTTTCCTACTCAAAACCCAGAACAAATGAGAAATGACCATTTTCTCTTATGGCAAGGAAGTGACTGACAGGAAGCCATTTGAGTTTGCCAATTTTTTTATGGGAGAGTAAATCTGAGAAAGAATTTTAGCTCCAAAACACGTGTAACTAGTAGCTGAAAATAAATTTAAATTTTTATGTTAATGGAGAATGTAAGCCCCAACAGATTGTTGAGTGATGAACGAATGCTGACAAAGATGGCAAGCTGCCATGCAAAAGTGCTGCTGCAGCTGTGATGGATCCGAAGGAAAACCTGAAAATAGAAAGACAACTACTCCAATGTTATCCTTTGTTCTGAGTGTCTCCTGCTCTCCAGGCACTAAAGGGAACCATCTTCCTGGTGCCAAGCTACATAAGGCCTGAGAATTTTAAAAAGGAAACTTCATTCTACTTAAGCAATATGTCGATTTAAAAGCCAGTGGTGTTGAAGTTAGTTGAGAACAGTCTCAACTGCAAAACTTGTTTCTCAGATGGAAATAGTATACAAATAGGCACAAATCTGGAAAAAAAAGCATAAAAAGGAAAGCTGTAGGTAGAACCATTCTTCTGGAGTAGGCACTGGGAGTAGTTTAATGACTAGTGTGCCTGGAGTTGGAGTTGCCTCTGATAACAAGGCTCTCTGAAGCACTCACCGTATGTTTGACCTTAGATGTGGTTGCTCTCAGGGCTTACAATACCTAGGCAAGGAATGATAGGAAGTGAGAACAGTTACCCCCATCTCTTCAGAAATTACTTTCCCAGTGCAATATCCTCTTTTCAGATTCTGCTAACCACTGAGTGGGAAGTTCTCCCATCATTTACAGTAATGAAATATGATACCTGGGCTTTTTTGCTACATACATCTTAGTGAACAGGAATGTAGAAGTGAGAGGATACTGTAGAGGTAGGGCAAGATCCTCCTCTTTATCAGTAGTGTGCACAGGTCAGAAATAGTGGCTTCTTGGATATATAAGCTATCAGGTGTGAATATGTGTGACGGTCACAGGGAATATTTGAGTCACTGTCCCTGGAAGGCTATATTTCTGAGAAGGGTATTTTTTCACTGCAAGACACGAACCTACAATGATCATCTGTACCCTTTTTAATAGCCCTTATGCCAACAAAAATTCTGAGGGCTCACTGTCTTTCCTGAAGAAAAAATCTATTTGTTTACTTACAAGGTGGATAAAAGTAGGTAATGTTGTCATACCTAGCGCTAACAGCTGTGCTTCTCTCTCCAAGGTTCTGCAGGGACATCCTGTACTTCTGATCCACCCCAGCCTTTAGCATAATGTGTTAATGATAACCACGGCTGGTGTGAATTCATACTAGCATGCCAGGTTCCATTTCAGCAGTTATATAGATACAGATTTCACTCAGTTGCCCACGTCTGTGTCCTACCTTTAAAACATTACTGTGTGTGGGTCAACACCTATAGCTACACTGGGAATCATTGTGATGTACCTTAACCAAGAGAAAAGTGATTTGATTGGCACATACTGCATTGCCTGGGGAGCCTGGCTAGCATAGCTATATGCATGGGTGCTCTTCTAATCTCTAATAATGCATTGCAGCCAGACTGCTTTGGTTTGCTCTTTGCTAACTGATACTTCATCAACTTTTCCCCTTTTGTGTGGCTGGTCAGGTCAGGCAGGGTGGTTAGGCCAGTTTAAAGCACAACACAGATCATGCCAATGACTGCAGCTGCAAGGCTCTTTGTTTCTGCAGTTCTTATGTTCAGTTTCCACCAGTGTTGAATAAAGAATTTTTAGCACTACACAGTCTTGCTTCAGGAATATGTAAGCTATTTTGCAATATTTGTTTTGCAAAATTTGTTTAGAGCAACAAATAAACAAATATGATAAACACAGAAACTTGTTCAGTCTCAACTTTCATCTCACCTCTGTGTCATTACTAAATTTAAGTAGTCAGAAATACACTTAAACTTGCCAAAAATTATAAATTGAGCAATAACGTGCTATTTTGTTTCTCCTTCAATAAAGAAACTACTTTTTTTTTCTGAGTTATGTTCCAGAGAAACAGCATACACTGCTCCAAGGTCCTTGTATGTGCTCTGGAGAAAGCCTTTACTCTTGGCTGGTTGTGTTGTTAACAGTACACACAGAGATTATATTCTGCCTGGATGGATGAGGACCAAAAGATGAAGGTCCAATTTATAAAAGCAGTAAGCCTTTAATATCAAAAAGCAGAACAGCCATGAAAGGAATTGCTTCTTGTTTTAAAATATTGACACTTTTTTGGTTTATATGGGAGTTTTCAGGTAGCATTTTTCAAACCAGTAAGCTAAGACAGAGATAAAGCATGCCAAGCAGAATATAAGGTTATAACCAGAAGAAAAACACTCAAAAGTAAAACCCAGTCTAGCAATATTTTTACAGTGCAGTTTTTCACCATGTGGCTGATTAACACTGCCACAAGTTTCCCAGAGGTTGTAAAGTCTACTTCCTTGGAGATATCCAAACTCAACTGGACATGGCTCTGAGCAACCTCATCTAGTTGGACCAACTGTGAGCAGGAATTGGACTAGATATCTCTTCCAGTGTATATGGTTCTGTGACTTTTACAGAGCTAATGCTAACCCCACTGATATCTTCAGGACAGCCTCCTCCCACACATCTGCTCTTCAGTCTCTTTGGGTAGGATTCATTTCAAGTCATGAGACATTTGGCCCCAGCAATGAATTTGGTTCCTTCAACAGTCAGTGTCAAGAAACAGATATTTCCAGAAGCAGTTCAGTACATCTTCGTTATCTTCTATTTTACGACAGGGTACATCTGGATATGCCTGTTTCATTCCACTGAGTTTATCAAAGGTCCAAACAAGTAGCTTAGATGGATCACAGAACTTCAGACATCTCCATTAGGTGAAACAAATCCCACACTAGCAGGGCAACTGCCAGCAGCACATGGTTCATGGACATCTTCAAAACCCTTTTCCATGTTGTTGTCATCTTGCATGAAATATGTCTAATTTAGATGGAGAAATAAAGGAGCAGATACAAGACTAATTTAAAAAATCTTTGGCTCATTTCAGGGAAGGAGAACTACTATCAGCATCTGATTATGCTGGTGGTGCCTCCTGGTTTTTCTTCCCTGTAGGTGAAAAGCCAGGAGTTGCAGCTGTTAACACCTGGAATACACACCTAACCCAAACCAAATAAATAATGACATTGTTGACCCTGTGATTCTGTAGGGCGTATTGAGGAGAAATGTTGAAGCATTTTTAAGTGCTCTGGTCTGACCAAATACGCAACTTCACCAGGCTCAAATCATTTAGCTGCAACTGAACACAGTGACAACATTTCAATACTATTTTGAAACATTATCTTATTTTAACAGGATGCCTTTTGTGATGTAACATGATGATAGTGCTTTTTTTATCTTGTGATAACCAAAATGAAAAACATACATTAAGCAGCCCAGCCTAACATCTCTTTTTTTTTCCTCCAGAAAAGGGATTTATAAATGTAACTGACTCTAAAGAAGATTTTGAAATTGATGAGGAAGAGTTTTGCTTTGAAGTTAACTTTACAGCTTATCCACCAGTTAGATGCATGTGGTTATTTTCCAAAAAAACATTTCCGTGTCAACGAAGTTACAATGTGGATGGACACAGGTACTTGAGTATTTTGTAATAATTTAATATGATAATGTTTCCTCTTTTTATCTTATTTGGATTGTTTACTGTCCATGTTTTGTACTCTGTGTTTTTAAAATGTGGGTGGGCCACATGATGAAACCACGTTAACAAAAGGCACTCAAACACAGTTTTGGCTTTCAGCAACAGTTCACATATATAACTTGTAGAATCAATTTATTCTCTGTTTATAATAAACCCTTTGGTAAGTTATGCATCTAGCAACCTTTTAGTTTATATGCATTTTACCATTCCTTTTCTCTCTAATATAATTTCTCAGTTTCAGATCTGCTGCAGTTTTTGTACTGAATCACAAGTTCTGCATGTTCCCCTTTTGTCATCCTGTTCTTGATGATGTTCCCAGTGTCCTTCAAACAGCTCAGATCAAGTCCAGGGACCTGTAGTTTCCAAACCTCTGTTAGATCTGTTTGACTGTGCCTGTGCCACAGAAACATACCGTTCTGCTCATTACCCAGGTCATGTATTCTTCTGCTGCTGCAGCAAAACATGTTTTGAATAAACCTGTTAGTTATCTACCTTTTCTGTTATTTCCTACAATGAACTTCTGGCATGTATCCTGTTTAAGGTTAATGTTTTCTCCATTCCCTAGGCTTTCTAATTTCTTGATAACATTATCTAATTTCCTTCAGAGTTTCTTTCAGAGTAGTCCCATGGCTTTGAAGGTAACAGCTCTTATTCACCTCAGTGAGATTTAAGCCAGACTGCTCTTTTCAAGTTTTGACTTTAAAACTGAGCAGGACCTGGGCAGAAACTAATGTGGCTGCACTGATTTCTTCTCATATTCTTAAAACCTCTCTTATCATCTCCATAAAGCTGTGTCATAGCCTGGATTACACTTTTTATGATTTCTTTCTGCAGTATTTTGGTACCTTCAGTTTTATCCACTAGCTTGTCAAGGCATCTTTGCAACAGATTGGCCTTTTCATCTGCATCAGACGGTGTTTTGGAGTCAGACCTCAGTGAGGTTCAGAGACAGCTCAGTTCAGATTAGCAAATTGTCATCTCCTGGCAATGGCCACAGGAACTCTGTCCCTGCTGATAAAGTGGGGGCTGTCAGCAAACTTTGATAGCATTGCGTGGGTGTTGGTGACTAATCTGCAATGCCTGACATGGGCTCAGCAGAGCTGCACTTTGTGTCAAGATTGATTTTGGAAATGAAGTCTCGAGGGACAACCGTGAGCATTTGCTCATCCTTGTCCAATAGGTACCTCCCTCCAGCTGATAACACCAAGTTGATTTGCTTTGCAGCTGATATGGACCTCTTCTCACCGCTTGTACAAGCAGCAGTCAGTTTTGCTTGGATGATTGAGAACTGATGTAAATTCAGTGCAGATAAGATAAAGGTGCTATGGACTGGGCCAACAATAATAATGTCAAGAACTCTTGAAATAGTTTAGGCAACCCTTGTTAATTGGAAAGGTGCAACTGCTGGTGCTTTGGGATTTATGAGTCACTTCAGATAGCCTTTGCAGCACAGAAGCAGCAGTTGCCGAGTGCAGATCCCCCCCTGCCGGATGGGGAAAAGTCCAGCCTGTGTCCCTGGAGCTGTGTGTTCTTGGCTGGCTCAGCCACAGCCATGGCCATAGCCACGATCACAGCCACCAAGTATTGCTGGGGTTTGGCCTGGCGCTCGCTTCAAACAGACAACTCAGCCTTCCGTCTGACTGTGCTATTGGATAAATAGATTTTTTTAAGGTTAATTTTTGGGTAGTTATATTTTGCATTGTTTTATCATTCTATTTATTTTATGGAAAAAAATACGATTGAGGAAAAAGTACTTGAGTTTGGTGATTATTTCATCTGACAAGTACATTCTTCTGTACAAATATCCCCCACAACTATACATACACAACTATAATTTTGGTTGAATACAAGCATTGGATAGGCACATCTCACCTGAGGAAAGAAGCAGCAAGAGGTGAGGATGTCAGGAGATTCTGCCTGCAAGCTGTAGCACTGCAGATTTCAATATGATTTTAAAGTAGAAAGTTTCCCGAAACTACAAGAGAAAGGTCATCACATATCTAAACCTATTGCGAGTCTCACTTTGCGTATTTTAGTTGATTTCTGTGTAATCCTGTCTCCCAACACTTCTACTTTGTTCCTTTCATATCCTTTTTCATTTCCTGTTTTTCCCTATTTTTATTTCTGCCATTTTCGTATTAAGTTGTTCCTCCTGATTATAGGTCATATTGACTTGTGTTAATTAGCTCTGTTCTTTTCTTTAGCTTTTCATTTCAAATCCCAGAGATCCATCTCTCCTATCACTACCCTTATGTGTTTTCAGACATTTCTCCTGAATTTCCATTTTCTATTTGCTTTTGTTGTCTCTCTGTTTCAGCACACTGTTGATTTTCACTTCCCTCCTAAGAGCAAATGAGTTTTCATAAACACTATGACCTCTGTTAGAATTTATAATATTTAGCTCACATACCCTGATATTTTCATGTATCAAAGATATTGTTTTAGAATTTTTTCCCATTATTTCATTAGGATATAATCCTTCAGCCCTGGGATTTCAAAAGCAATTCATCATTTCTGGTTTGGGGTTTGGTGTTTTTTCCTGTCTTCAGTATCCATCTTGAGTCAGCTTAAAAGGGTTCTAATTTTAAAATGTCTATGAGGACATGTCTAAAGGACAACTTTAAGGCTATTTCAGATGAAGACATTCAAAAGTCAATAACTACAAGAAGATGTTGCCTTAGTGAGAAGGCAAAACTGCTGGTGGCTTCAACACAAGTTTTCCTGGTCTAGAATTTCAAGGCAATACTTAGTTCCTTTGTATGTATCTTCCTTAATGAGAAATACTCTGGTCTTAGATCTCTAGATTTCTATCTCATTACTGCTTTCTTTTACCTTGCAGATTGCAGGCTGTCTTTTTTTTCCTTCTTTGCTTCAAACTCACTGATGTGCCTGCTTGTCTTTACCACTTAAACATAGTTGAGGACATTCTACATGGTTATCCTTGAGCTGTCAGCAAAACCGTCTATCCCCAAATGTCAGCAACTAAACCTAAGAGAGATTTTCTTAGGTTGCGCTTCTAATGTTGATGAACTGCATTATCTGCCATTCAAATTTGACAATTGTCCTCACAACAATAACCTAGTCAAAAGCACAGAAATAGGATACCATCTCTGTAAGTTTGTATATTCCCTCCTCCCTGCCTCATCTCACATCTCATAAACCAGTGACAACAGGACAGTCATGCATGAATCTTTGAGTTGCTTCAGTTCTCAGTTGTTAGCTTCTGCCTGGTGACTTGTTAGAGCCCTCTCTCATCATTTCCATTGTCACAAGCTGTCTCCTGCATGGTGTGGGTCTTGGTTTTCTGCCATCCACTGGGTCAAAGGCCACAGGGATTAGTAGAAGTCTGGTCTTCCTCCTGCAGAACTATCTTGATGGTTGGTGTTCCGTCTCATTGACAATAAATTTATGATGGTGACCTCATTCCTGAGTTTCCATGAGATCTTTCCATTTGGAGAGGTTTATCTCTTACAATCCTCCCTGTCATTGTTGTTTCTTAATACTATTCGTCATATCAGCTAGAAAGTCCCATCAAAGTTCTTTGGAGAGTAGAGAGTTTGATCCTTTGCTGGTCTTAGCATCTGTGCCAGGATGTGTTACGTGCCTTGTCTTCCAATGGATCGGTAACAAAATAACAGCTTGACAGCCTATGTGCACTCCAGGCCCTGTGAGAAAAAATGCAGAATGAAATCAATACTGCAGAAAAAAAATATACTCCCACAAAGACTGTTAGATTCTGGGATTTATATTCTCTAGTCAAAAAAAATTTCCCCTGTGTTCTTCATTAGAAGATGCAGAACTGTTTCCAGCATATGTATGGGTCTTGACTACATTTAAAATCTTTTTCAAGTCAATTTTTTTGTCCTTTTTCTTCTTTGTTTTTCTTTGCTCCGCAGCATGTCATCAAAGTTCTGCAACCATCAGCGCCAGTCTGGGATATACATATTTTATGCTGAAAATGATGATATGGTTGTGACAAAAAAATTCACTCTCTACGTGAGAAGTAAGTGAGAAAACTATCCCTGTGAAGATTTGGCAAAGTCTGAGACATTGTCACTGGTATAAATTAAACTATTGTTGTTTTTCCTTGGTATTTGCCATTTCATTTACACAGATTTATTGTTAAAAATGGAGGATCACAAGGCAAATACATGATTCTCTTCACACTGCACTCCACTACTGAAATCCAGGCACGGGGTCAGAGAAAGACACTGGATGCTTGTGGGTTGTATTTCTTGTCTTGGTCGGGGATGGAGAACAGAACAAGGAGGAGAAAGTTACTAATTTTTTTCTTTCCTTTAGACTATCATAAAGAGAATATGAGAAATTAGTAGATACTCAGAAAATTAATGCTTCTTAAGAAAATTACAAGCTTAGGAGCTCAGTAAAATACAGTGACTGTATTCTAATTCTACAGAGCTGTAACATATATGACTGCTGCAGAAATGACATGAGCCACATGAGAAACCCATGATTTACACGTGCACAGTCTTGACCGATGCTGTCAGTTATCTCAGTTCTGCCACATGACTGGAGCATGTCTCCCTTATTCCAGGTCAGGGAGCATTATTTATGATATGTTATGTGTGCAGGGATATATCTTGTGCACATTTTGTACGAACTGGACCCCCAGAACTGGAGTGTCAGGGCAGTCCTAGGGCCAATAGCTTGTTCAGAGTCAGAAAAGCAGAAGTTAAGGCTTCTAATTTTGGCTCTGCCATTGTTTTGGTTTTGCTGTGCCAATACAGAGGAGTGGCTGCTCCCCTTGCCTTGCCCGCACCGCCATCCACAGAACTGAGGGAGGAGGAAGGCTGCGGGACTGCGGGACTTCCCTTTCACCACAGTGACGTGTGGGTGGGCTATTTTGAAAACACAAAAGCAGACCTTGGTCTCAGCAGATACAGTACACAAAAGTGTACAGGGTATTGTCACTTGAAATCTGATAGAATTGTCACTGTGTATTGTCACTGACAGAAACTGTCTTACAGAATCACAGAACTGATGAGGTTGGAAAAGACCTTTAAAATCACAGAGTCCAACAAGCCCAGCACTGCCAAGCATGCCACTAAACCATGTCCTCAAGTCTTGTGCTATCTTGTTGTAGGAAAGCCTGAAATAACGATGCAGCAGTTGTTCACGCAGATCTCATGCACCGCTGAGAGTTATCCTGCCTCATCCTGGGTTTGGAGGAACTGTCTTGAACTGAACTCATCCAAGTAATAGTTTTCTCACTTTTTTATTCATTGCAAAGACTGTTTGAGCTATCTTTGGTTAAATGAAGACTGACCTGTAAAAACCCAAGTTTAAGATGCACCCTAAACTCTTTGGTGTCCCACTCCAGAGGAACCAGATGACCAAAACTAGGGAAAGTTTTCCATATTTTTGTTGACATCAAAGGAATTCTACAAAGATGTATCTCAGGCTCTTTGCACCAAAACAAACCCCACTGGGTTTATATCAACAGTTAGGTAGCTACAAAGTTCAATCTAAGTTTTTCTCTTAGCCTATCAAAATTAAAGTGATTCAAGGAGTGCATTGGTTAATACAGGCTTGATTAATTGGTTAAGCTTTGGTTAAAACAGCTGTTATGGTGACCTGTTACCAAAGCCAGTGAAGTCAGGGAGAGTGTTTCCAGTAAAGTTAGTGAGAGTGTTTCCATTTCCTCTATTTATTTAGGGCAATGAGTCAGGCACTAAAATTTCAAGAGATGCTGAAAGAACTTTGAACTGTTTTATGAACGCTGCAGTTTTTATTTTAGATTTGCAAAAAACTAATAATCCTATGGTGCAGAAGAGTACTTGGTCAAATTATCCTTTATAAGGTTGTGGACAAAGCTCTAAGTATTTTAACTAGACATTAAAAAAAATATCTGAACAATTTTCTTATCTGTACCTCTGAAAAGGTTTCCTAACATCAATCTGTTCATGCAGAAATGGAAGAGGAAAGAAAATGTCCAACTAGTGAGTTTAAAATACTCCTTAAATCATCTTTCTGGAAAGAAAATGCTGTGACATTTCTTTTCTTGGAAACTTCCACATGTAGAAGCTAGTGCTATGTCTAGAGCTGAATAAATTTTGTTTATTTATTTATCTCCTCTTTTATTTATATATCTCCTCTTTTATTTATATGGACAGTAAATTAGGCACTAAGCTGATGAATGATAGAAAAGCTAAAAGTCAAAATTATCTCTGTGTGAGCTTCCTTTCCCTCGAGTATAATGTTCCCTCTTTCTACATATCAGGTCTTAAATAAGTCATTAATACAGGGTGGATACTCTTCATCTTGAGTAAAAGAAACTTCGTGGTTGAAAACATACCTTCAGGGAAAGGACTTTAGAACTTTTACTGTGGGTTCATTCGCATTTATAGTTTTAGTAGCAGCCCATTTGGAGCTGCTCACTGGTTTGAGTGTTTGAGGTAAGTATGAAATCAGTGGGAATAGATGCAGTATAGGAGGGTTGTGTCAGTTATGAGATTGGTGGAGGTCCTGGAGATCAGCGGGTGCAAGGCAGTGGCAGAGAGTGGGAGTGAACCCAGCGTAGGAGGTAGAAAACCCAATGCACCCTGCCATGTCCAACCCCAAAAATGAGACTGGTAACTGATCTGAAGTCTCACTCTATCACTGACAAAAATCAAGCCCCCTCCCTTCTCCTCTTCCAAGAGAGACATAAGACATGTTTTGAAACTTTCCACCTTCTCCTCTGGAAAATGTCAAATCAAATACCAAAACTGGTCCTCTTACTTTTTCAGCTGTACAGAAGAAATTGCAGAGGGGATTCACAACTTCTTGCCAAAGAGGAGATCCCTGGGGTCATGGATTTCAAGCAGTACTTTGGATCTAAAGGAGACAGCAACAACCTTCTCTGTGGAGTGCTGTGCAAACAATTCTGCTGGTTCAGCCTGTAAAAAGAGTTTCATTTACCAGCCAGGTACCATAGGCCAGTGTTTTAGCACAGGTTTTCTCAATTAAAACTGGCATGGTAGAACTCATGGTATTTTTTATCTGGCTAAATGGCTGACCATGCAATGGCATTACAGGTAAAACACAACCTCTATGTGTATACAGCATCAGAAATGGTGGGTGAATGGGAGACACAATTCTTTTTTCTCCAGTCCCAAAGCAGGGGCCTCCCTCATTAAAATAAGCAGAAACTTCACACAAATAGGAAGTGTGGGATGGAACCATGGCAATGCTGAGGTCTCATTTTTTATTTCATATTAGTAATCCCTACATGAAATCTGGATGCATCAGCTGAGGTCACTTGATAACTGGTGGCAGATGCTAGCTCTTGCTTCTTTCCTGAAAGTCATTGTGTTTCTGCTAGAAATGCCCGTGGGAGCTCTTGTCACTCATGGAGGTCATTGCATACACAAGTGAGATCATGACTGAGCCAACAGACCCACTCAAGGGTCTATCCTGTCTGGGAAGAAGGAGTACTGGGCAAGAGACCTTCTTAAACTGATAATAGACAGGTGGCAAAAGGTTAAGCCCTGGTTTGGAAACTGCTGTGCAGTCTCTCTTCTTGCAGAGACAATGAGATATTTCCTTGTTGAGCCAGAAAGTCAATATGATTATTTGCACTTTATACTTGTAACACCATATATATCCGATAGAGCAAAAATTTCAGTTACAAGGGACGTGCTGTGGCACCTAAGGAAGTGTTTTGAAACACCCATGTATTTGCAGTACAGGGATTTCCTTTGTCATGGATGAACAGCCTGCTTGGTGCTTTTGACTACAGCTGGCCAAAGCTGTGACCACTGTCAGAGTTCGAGCATTCATGTTGAGATTACCATAGAAAGTAATCTTTATACTTATGCTCTTAGAAACAACCAGAATATGAGGGTAGGTCTTATGTAACACTCACCTACCCACCGGCCCCTTACAGTAATATCTTGGCTTGTTAAGAGAGTTCCTGGCTGAGCAGCAGCAATGCTCCAAGCAGGCTATGTACAGTCCACCCACTGATAACTGGAACTTTGGTACCTAACATACGTTGATGGGGGAAGGCACAGGAAGAGGGCAGGAAGATGCAATAAGAAGAGGAGTTGATTAGTCCCGTTTACACTCACAGAGTTCAATCCATGGATCACACCAACACCTCCACACACTTAGATTTATCAGTTTATTTTAGATTTATTAGTGGATGTAGCTTTTTTTTTTTTTTATGAAAACAGATGTCAGAATTATCCAACATTTAATGCCTCCTGCCCATCTTGTATATGGCTCCATCTTGCTTTGTGTATGGCTCCATCTCATTCCCCATGCAGAGGAGGCTCAGGAGTGAGAGGGCTACAAACTGCCAGAACTGACCAAGCCACCATGGGTTCTCCTTGCATTTTCAGCTGCTCACACAAACTGATTCAGTGGGTAGTAATATGTGTCTCTTAAAGTTGCAGGAGCTGTTTCCTCTCTCACGGACAATGATGCATTCTATGTCTCTGTTGGATTTTTTCTCCTGTTGATCACTTTCGTGTTTGTATTCATGTTTCTTAAATACAAAAAGGTAAACATAAATATCTGTCCCTTCTTCTTTTGTTCCTACCAGGCTGTTTCTTCTCTAAGACTTCTTACACTGTGTGTTTTTTCTTCCAAAGCAATTTAGATATGAAAGCCAGTTGCAAATGATACAGATGATAGGGCCATCAGATAATGAGTACATCTACATTGACTTCAGAGAATTCGAATATGATCTAAAATGGGAATTTCCCAGGGAAAACCTGGAATTTGGTGAGCAGTCCCTAAAGCAAACCCTAACACTGGAGTAATAGCCTGTACTGTACCAGCAGCAAATAATATTGGCATATTGTGTCTTGTAGGACAGATCCTTGGTTCTGGGGCTTTTGGAAAAGTGGTGAATGCGACAGCTTATGGAATTAGCAATGCAGGAGATTCAGTCCAGGTCGCAGTCAAAATGCTAAAAGGTATGATAAATTCTAGTGCCTTTCACAAACAACAACATATTCTAGTGGCTCCAAAGCAGAAGCAGTGTTAGAAATCCCCTTGTATACAACTTTTCAGTAGTTATTCCTCACAAGTGCTTGGCTTCAAAATCCTTAAAACGCCTTTCAAAATCCTGCTTCAGTTTGGAAAGGTATCACTGAAGTGCCTTCATCCTGCAGTGTGTTGCCTTTTGTCCTACACACTAGAGAAGGTGTATGCTGTGTGGGGAAGTATGGAGCTGCTCTGCTCTAAAGGAGGAAGAATGGAAATTCCCAGTGCAAATTAGCCTCCTGGTTATATCAGTGTCTCTATGAATTTTGGTGTAAGGTCTCTTTTTCTTGTAGTGCGGTCTAGCTGTGGAACACCCTTCACCTGCTGTGTCTGAGCTAGCTTGTTTCCAAAACTTCAGCACAATTTCCTGTAGTCTTTTCTTCTTGATGACACAAAACAATTTCTTTCCATCCCTCCCTACAGGTCAGGCTTCTTAAACCTCGAATACTCCTTGGTGCTATGCTCTGGCTGCTCTCCAAGATCTCCTCATAAAAGCAGTGTCCAGGAGCAAACCTCCCTGGCAGCAAGAATGATAGAATTGGTTAGGTTGGAAAAGATCTCTACTATCATTAGGTCCAACTGTTAACCCAACACTGCCAAGTCCATCACTAAAACATGTTCCTCAGTGACACTACTATATGTCTTTTAAATACTTCTGTGGATGGTGAAACAACTGCTTCCCTGGGCAACCTGTTTCAATGCTTGACAACCCTTTCAGTGAAGAATTTTTTCTGCATATCCAGTGTAATCCTCCCCTGGCACAAAGTGAGGTCATTTCCCCCATCCTCTGACTTGTTTATTGGGAGAAGAGACCGATATTCACCTCACCCACCTCTTGATACATATTGGGATGAGCTTCACATTGACACCAGCATCCTGTCCACCTGTATGCCCACACAACCACTTACTGCCAGCGCTGCCATGCAGCCCCATCCCCTATTTGCACATATGCATCAGTTTTACACTTCCTTGGTCCACTCCTTTGTGGTTGTCTCTATGGAAGCTCAACTTGATCGTTATGGTTCACATACTTAATTCACTGAGATCCTGAGGACCAAATGCTTTCTGAAAAACAAGACTAAAGCTATAACAGAAACACAGGGTGGCCTTCTTAGCTATTGGGTTGCAACTGGTTGCATGCCATATGGCTGCCAAGATGTTTTTTTCTCTTAGCATTTCCCTGCAACAGGATTGACTGCCATTTTTTCTGTGCTTGTGGACACTTTAATAAATTGCTGTCATTTCTTGCCCAAGAATGACAAATGTTGACATTTGAGGGCTGCTTTCCCAAGCCTTCAAATGGTACACACACACACACACAAATTTAGTTTCCACCTTTTGTTAAATCTTTTTTTACTGTAGAAAGATTTTTTTTTCAGAATGTTCCCAAATATACCATCAATTCAATGAATTTGAAATGAAGATTTGCATGTGATAAAGCATCATGACCATTTAAATTTTTATTTCTTTGCTAGAGATTTCCAAATCTGTGTTATTACCTTTACAGAAAAACCTGATGCCACAGAAAAAGATGCTCTAATGTCTGAGCTGAAAATGATGACTCACATTGGAAGCCATGAAAATATTGTTAACCTACTAGGAGCTTGTACTGTGTCAGGTAACTTGCAATTGTGGAAAGGTACCAACTAAAACCTCCAGACTAATGAGGACTCCTAAACAGATAAGAAGTATCAAAAACTTGGTTGTTAAAAACAGTATTAAAGACATCCAAGTCATAAATAATCACTTTTTCCTCATGCTGCTCTTCAATCTCTTCTCTGCTGAACTCCATCTCTGCCCAATCAATTTTGCTGTTCTGTGCTGGACCAAAATAAGATGAAGATGAACTGAAAGCAAAGTTAAAGCTATGCAGGTGTACAGAAAAGGGTCCTTTCTGATTGAACTTGCATGAAGTGATACAACAGGCCTTCTGTAGAAGAGGATTTCCTGTTACAGTGGTGATAGCACTGATATGGGCCAATTTATTAAGAGGAGAGGAAAAACTTATCTGGTGTCAGGGACTTTTGTATCCACATGATTATGTTCACATAAGAAATATTTTTTTTTCTTTTTTTTTTAAATCATATGGATCACCAAACAGTGAAGTTGTAGAAAGAAAAGGGAAAATGGCTAAAAGCCAGACAGGAAGGAAAAGACCGAAAAAGAGCAAAGGCAGGAGGGCCACACAAAGAAAGAAGATGAATAACGGACAGAGATGAAGTGAATAATGGACAGAGGAACAACTTTTTAAAGGGTCGATTGTAAAAACAAAGCTAAAGATTGAAAAAAATAAGTAAATATGGGTTAAAATGAAGGCAGCAAGGGATTATGACTAATTAATTATTGTGTGACTCGTCATTGAGGAAACATACGCAGATGTTCCTGTCCCAAGAACTGCTTCTCTGGGCAGTCCAGTGGTGAACAAGAGTGGGTGAGGAGAGGCTAAAGAAAAGATGACCTTGGCAAAAGGACAGGATTTTACCCAGTGTTGGTCCATGTCATGAACTATGACACCTACCACTGAAAAACTTGACTTCCTCAGAAAGACCAAGGAGAACAGTTAACTCTTGTTTCCTCAGTTTGCATCAGCAGCAATAATGTCATGGAAAGACATCTGAGGGATAAGAGGAAAGTAGAGAAATAGGTTGATGGTGGTGGACTTAGCTGAGTTGAAACTATATAGTCTGCCACAGCCTTCTGGAACATTAGAAAAGATGTGTAGGTAGGAGAGCTGCAGTGAAGGCCTGGTTAGTCTGGCAGGGTAGGGCAGGAATGCTTCCAGCCTTATCCAAATCCCATTTTCAGAAGTATTTACATGGTTCTCAAGACTTCCTTTCCATCCTCTGAGAGAGTTCACAGGCTGTTTCCAGTGTGCCCTACCTTGTTTGGCAGGGGCCTTTCGACAGAAATGGCTGCAAGTTCATAGTTGGCTTTTCTGAACCAGAAGCAGTGATGTCAGTGTAAGGCTTTGCAGGATGATGTGTGACCACTCTGAGCTCCTGCGGGCTTGTCACGACTTTTCTGTGAGCCTGCCTGGGTCAGGTCTTGGATGTATTTTTCCTTTGAGAAAGTGACCTGACCAGTATTCTACTCAGACACATCCCCTTGCAAGGTCATCCCCTCCTATAGGCCATCTCAGCAAGCACACTTGGGTTTCAGTTGGCCTTCGTGGAAAAAAAAGGATATTTCCAGAGCATGAAGATAGCACAGATAAATGGAAGGATGTAGGTCAAAGGATACAAATTCACATCATCCAGATAATTAGCAGGGATCATTTTTTACTTGAACCATGCATGGTTTAGACAGTGTGTTGCATATTTATTGTCTGTGCGGTCCTACCAGGAAGGATCTTTCTGTTTCTATAGGGATTTTCAGTACACATTGAGAGATGTACCGTAAGGAAGAATCAGTTACACAGACTTTCCAAAGGGACATTACAATCAGTAAACATTACCTGCCCATCAGCACAGTTTATCTACCTGGGAAGGAAAGATGTTTGGGATGTTTTAATACAGATTAGTCCTGAGAAAAGATGAGACAGCATTAGGGCTTTAATGGTGAGGGTGCTATAAATAGCAGCAAACATTTACATTTCCAACTATTTCAGGACCAATCTACTTGATATTTGAGTACTGTTGCTATGGTGACCTTCTGAACTACTTAAGGAGCAAGAGAGAAAAGTTTCACTGGACACTGACAGATATTTTTAAACAGCATAATTTCAGCTTTTACCACAATATTCATTTGGACCAAAATTCCAGGTAAAGTATTTAGCAACAGTTTAATACTTTTTAAAACTACTATCACTTCTTAAACTGCATTCTCAGCTGTGCACTAAACTGGTGAAATCATTCAATTCTTGAGAATGTGCTTCGACATACTTTAATAAATAATGCTTTAGGAGGAACTGAGATTTGATTCTCCTTATGATGTTCTTCACACTGGACTGCAGAATACAAGCGATCTCTTGTTTCTCTTTCCAGTTTGGAGAAGTCTCATGTCTGTGCATGTCTGTGCCCAGATTTTTAATATCAGTAACTGATCATGGTTTTCACTGTGAAACCATTTATGTGTAGAAGATTACGTGATACACTGTGTGTGACCTTTGAAAATATGTTGCCTGCTCCAGGATAGGGACTCACCTGAAGTATGGTGTAAATACAGCTCTGTGCAGAGAAGATGAATTTGAAACCATGCAAAGAAGTCAAAACACAAATGTGACACCTGGGTCAAATGGGATAGTGCTGTTCTCTGAGGAAGGTAAGAGACTGATTGATTTTATCTTTACTAATTCTGTTATTAGGATAAAAAAGATAGATGCTCTTTGTGATGTTGTTCTTGGTAGGAGCACATGAAAATTCTTAAAACTGTCAGTAGAATTAATCAGAGAGTGAGGAAGCCAGAGGAAAACTCATACTTGGTTATTTTTTACAGATAAAATTAAGGATGCAAGCACACAGGTGGATGAAGAAGAGGATTTTAATGTGCTCACTTTTGAAGACCTTCTTTGCTTCTCTTATCAAGTTGCCAAAGGAATGGAATTTCTTGAGTCCAAATCGGTATAGTGAAGGGTAGCAAATTGTTCAGATAGAAAAGGCAGTAAAAAAACATCAGTTTATAAAAGGCAGGTTGAAGAACAGAGACACTCAGTGGCAAGTTTGAACTATACCTCCTTCCCTGGCTTAACAGCAAAGGCTGAATTGCAGTTTTAGGCACCACCCTGAATAAGAAGCATCTGCACTGAACGCTTGTGCCTGCTCTGGCCCTGTCCCCTAGCCATGATCAACCAGGGAGCATCCAGCTTGCCCATTCACAAAACTGTTTAAGTGGAAGGAGGGAGCAACTCAGAGAGCAGGGAGTTGTCTTCCTCTGATACTAAATGCTGCAGAGCATTAACCCTTCCTTTCCTTCTAAGTGCATTCACAGAGACCTTGCTGCCCGGAATATACTAGTGACCCATGGAAAAGTGGTGAAAATATGTGATTTTGGCCTTGCCAGAGATATAATTAATGACTCCAACTACATCGTCAGGGGGAATGTAAGTTCATGAGCACTCTCTGACTTTCATACTACTTTAAGAATTATATGGAACCAAGAAAGTGAAGTTTCAATTTTTAAATTCCTTGTTAGCTTTGCAGATATCTGTACTGAAAGTGCAGAAATCTCACTTTTTCCTGCCCCTGGCCAATGCATATTCTTAGCTTATGATTAAACTAATCAAGCTAGTACTGTAAATGAAATGATACCCATGTTCTTTCTAAAGCACAGTGAAATCCACTGATGGAAGCACTGGGAGTCGTTTACTGTTGCAGACAGTAATAGTGTAGGACAACGTGGGGATATGCCAGATCCTCTGCCTGTATGAAGAAGTACAGTGTGGGCTTCTCCATCTGAGCCGCTCACTCTAGAAGTCATAAGAAGGAAGGTAGCTCTTCCAGGACTGAGCTCATCTCTCCTTAAATAGTCATCTAAAATGGATGAGATGAACTGGCTCCTTAGAAGTGCCCATTTCTCTCTATAATGGGAATTTCGAAGGACTACTAAGAGAGACACAGCTCTTGACATGGCAAACATGAATTGATCATATTCAAGCAGTGAGAACTACAGTGAGTCATCTAGAAAGCCTGTGTCGAAGCATGACCTGGCCTCCTTTCCCCCTGTCTGTACAGGCTCGTTTACCTGTTAAATGGATGGCTCCTGAAAGCTTATTTGAGAGGACGTACACAATGAAGAGTGATGTCTGGTCATATGGAATATTGCTATGGGAAATATTCTCTTTGGGTATGTTTTGTAATAGGACAAAAGAGCAGTGTTTGGTTTTGTTAGCTTCTGAATTAACATGTATTCTCCAATAATTTCCACAGGTGTAAATCCCTACCCTGGTATTCAGGTTGATACAAATTTCTACAAATTAATACAAAGTGGATTTAATATGGACCAACCATATTATGCTACAAAAGATGTGTAAGTGTACTTCTTGCCTGATGCAGAGTATGTGAATTTATATTTACCAGGTCACTGTTTGAATGACCTTTTATTTATTGTATACTGTGTCTTGCTCATAATAAGTTGCAAAACATGATATCTTCCTCTAACTCTGGAAAAGGCTGCCTGATTCCGCAGGTTTTGTTCTAAAGCAGAAGTGATCAACACTAAAAGTTATGTGTGTTTGAAAGGACTAATTTATCATATTTATTTAATTGTGCCTTCCTTTCCCAGGGACCAATTCTTGTTCCCAGATCACAGATTTTTTTTTTCCTTGTTTTCCTTTGCTTTTTTTCTTTTTTTTCTTTCCTTTATTTTTTTTCCCAAGGAAAAAAAATATCAGTTTTGAATATTGACTAAATCTTTGGCGGGTTTTTTTCTAAACTTTTTTTTTTAATTGAGCTTTACTACATTTGTTTTGGTTCAGGGTGGCTAGGAATCCTGTTAGATAAGAACCCTGCTAAGGAAGAGCTGGGGGGAGCTATTTCTGTGCTCTCAGTAATATGATTTTTAGCCTGCGCCTCTGTGCCTGGGTGGGCTTTGCCTAGAGGTGGACCCCAGGGGACAAGAGAAGATGATAGGGAGCTATGAGACCTGGAACATGGAGAAAAAGGAAGGACTTTGGATTGTCTGAGCTCTTCTGGCACACATTTCATAGATGGTCTAGGGACTCAGTGCCTTGCTATGACACTGTACTGCTCTTATCCTCTCCATGGAAATGGCATTACAGGTACACATGACTCTGACAGGATGACCCGTGAAAGATTGCTGTGGTGCTTATAAATATCAGGGAACCTCTTGTCCCAGTAACTTTGGAAGGAACTTTAATGGATAGGTGCTACACAAGTGCCTGATGAAACTGCAAAATCTCTAAAGTGGTGTTTACATTTTAGAAAGACATTTGTTATGTCAAATTACATAAAAAGACTTGCTGTGAAAAGTGCTCTCAAGAATACATAGTCCACAAGGAGCAGGTTCAGTCCCAGAGACAGATAGGAATTGTTTTCCTACAATTTTCTGTATGGAAACTGGAAAACAGGGTTAGCATGCCAGTATGTGCCAGCCAGGATGGAATTCTGGCCCCAATTCTATGAGGAGGATTTTACTAAGGACTCTTGTAAAACCATGTTCTTCATTTCACCCTTGATCCTTATCTTTCTGTGCCTTTTCCTAGGATGCAAGAGAGTAGTTCTGGCCTGTTTCTATAAAATCATTCTGATGCCCCATGATTCCCATTCAAATTCTGCAACGCTATGTAGTCATTTACAGATAGTCCAAGAGCTAACACATTTTCTGTACCACCTCTTTGCTTCTGCAGGTATCACATGATGCAGTCCTGTTGGGCCCTTGACTCCAGAAAAAGACCCTCTTTTTCTTGCCTGGTTTCCTCTCTTGCAGGTCAGCTGGCTGAGGCAGAAGGAGCAGTAAGTAAACACAGAAATACGAACAATGTGAACAATGTTTGGGTTTGACTAGGGGAGTCTGGGGGGGGTTTTGTGTAGCTCCATAGATCAGAATGAGCTGAGGAATAGCCTTCTGCTTTCTCTTGAAGTACACAACTGTGTTATGGATACAGTGCCCATGGATCTATGTAAGAGTCTGGGGCATTTTTTTCTGCCATCAGAAAGAATCCTGACCTTCCTGATGAGGAGTTTCTTCCTCCCACTGCCTGCACTGGGACTCTGGAAAGCTGAAAGGTCTCAACCTGTGCTGTGGGGATGTGCTTCTCCTATGCAGGAGCCGGTGCAGTTTGCTTTGGTGATGCTGATAGATGCCATGGGAGGGGAGCTGATGCCAGGGATCTCACGGGGGGTCACCATAGGTATGTGCTGCCATGTCCTCACAGACAGAGTGCTGCATGTCATCCTCAAAGGTCAAAATACTAAACAGGATCTGAAGAAGCCCTGTTCCATCCATACCAGACAGTTATCTCTTCTTCAGGGATGATAATTTCTTTCCAAACTACCACTTTTTACTTGGTTATCCACCCTGGGCTAGACACACTATTTCCCAGTGCAGTGTCCTTAAGAACCTTTTGGGATGTGAGGAGTGACTCTTGCCTTTGCAGCATTGAGCTTCTCAGAAGGCTGTTAACCTGGCAGAAGCTGCCAAGTGTAGGAATGAACTAATAAGCAACTTCAAAGCACTATGTCTATGAAAAAAATCTTCCTTTATAGTCCAGTGCCATCCCTCAACCCAGCTCTTTTTGGCTGGATAAGATCCATGTCACTTAGGCAGCAGTCTGGACTCCCTTTGGAGTCAGTGGGAAGTAAACTAGCAGACATGAGTGTGATTCTCCCTCAAGAGGAGGTGGACTGTACATGACAAGTGTCTGCTTCATGAGGAGAAGAGCAGGCTTCCAGGTACAACAAGTAATAATAGAAGATATCTTTCATTTTCTCTTCACAATTCTAGGTTTACCAGAATATGAAGAAAAATGCTGCTACAAACAATTCCAGCATCAAAACTAAACCAGGAGGTGTAAGCAGGAATGAGGAGTCTCTGCTGTTCCCAACTGAGCACCATAATGAAGAACCTCAGGCTGAAAAATAATCTGGGTTGTGGATTTGATTATTTTCATAGACTCTGTGTAGGATAAGTGTTTTACACCAGCTCTAAGAAGAGATTTTGTCACCAAATGCAGCACTGTTTGCATTTTTTGTGGTCCCATCCATATTTGTGTGACTTTGAGAAGAAGAGATAATTCATTTATTTGAATTCAGCAAACACATCTATAGCAAGACAGGTCTTTTTGCTGCCTCTCTACAACTGGATATCTCTTTTCCTGGTGTTGTGTAAATAGCATCTAACCAATGTATTGAATTCATACTGTTCTTGCCTCATCACAAGCAAACATGAGAAAATCCACAGGTTTTTTTAGTCAATGTTTACAAGCATTGACTATGTGCTAAAAAGAGATGGTTTGATTTCCAGAGGTGCTGTTCGCAACTTCATCTCCAGATGTCACTGAGTGTCAGAAAAACAAAGACCATTCGAGTAGCCAGCTTTAGATGGCAAGTTTTAGAGTTTCATCAGTCTTGTTTTTACAAGGAACTCTTAATTTAATTGTGTATAACTGTCTTATCCTGGATATCTCAATTGCTGTAAAGTAGTTGACCGGTGTCATGTTCAGGTGAGTTCATTTTATCAAGTTTTAAGTACTTGGGTGGCCTCTAGTCATCCAGGTTACATTCTGCAACTGCTGGTGAGACCTAGGCATTTGCAGTGAGTCATTCCTTTCTACCTAAAATAAGAATCTAAAATAAACAGGAGGATTGATATTTGGAGATAACCTTCTACCTCCCTGTTCTAGAAAATCCAGGTGGCAGTCTCCAGCTGGAAGTCTCATTTCAACTGAATTGCAGCCAGTTACATTCTTGGGGCTTTGTGTGTTTTAATATCAAATAAAAAATGTTTAATTTTGAATAAATTATCTTCTGTAGCAATTTAGGAGTGTAATATCATCACTCCAAATTCCCAGATATCAACCTGGATGTATGAATCCTGCTGCACTAAAATGAGAGTATTACCTATTTAACTTTCTCGCAGAGTCCCAGGACAATAACCAGAGACTTGATGTGTTTCCAGTATAGTTAGAAAGACAATTATTTTCATTATGAGGTTAGGAATTTGTAAATGCAACTTCTGTCATGATTAACAGGATACATTTGTCTGCATCTCAGGGAATGAATATGAGAATGTATTGGTTAACAGTTTTCTTTTTTTACATTTTGCAAGGTGCTAACTTAATTTAGGATTTTTCAGTGGCATGTGTTATAAATTAATAACTTTTTTGATAGAATATACTATAAATTTAGCTGCTCTTTACTAATTTTGTCTGAAAATAATGTTGTAATACAGTGAGTATGATTTGTATATATTTGTTGATAGTTAATAATTAACAAGGAGTCATAAATTTTTTAATCAGATATAAACTACCAAAGAGTAATTTTGAAATGTTCAGATAGAAATAAAACTTTGACATTTCATTTTCTGGAAAATGTATATTATTTTTAACTTTATTTTAATACTTTCAAAGTGTTAATCTACAAGATATCACTGTTCAGCACTGTTAACACACAGCCTCCATCATCTGGAAAAAGGATCTTGAGTGTCTTGTGCAGACAGTTTTCAGCTTTCAGAGCTAGAGGAACTTAATGCTGAACTGATCACATCCAAGCCTAACTGGCCCTGGAAGCTAAGCAGATGTGAACTTGGCTCATAGAGAAGCAGATGGGAATCCCATGTGCTTTAAAACATGCCAGGGAGTTGTGTCAAATATTTTTCCACAAGAATTAAAAAGAAGTGGGTAGGGGTCATCTGGCCCCATCATCACTACTAAGCTGAGACTTGGGAATATAAAGGCAAACAGAGAACCTTGAAGCTAACACAACTTCTCATGATGCACACATGAAAAGCAGTTCAGGCAACACAGCACTCTGTGAGGAAGTGCAATCGGGAGAAAAACCCTCCTGAAAGGGCTGATCATGTGTAGAGTTGTACACCTGCTTCTCCACACAGCAGAGAGAGATGGCACAAAGCTGCAAGAGGTACTGAGTGAAAAATAGTGTCTTCTAGGAGCACATTTCCTTTCCAGGATGCTTCCAACACAACCTAGCAAAGTGGTTTGCTGAGGCTTGTGCAGAGCCACAGACAGTGGAGTAGTTTCATGATTCTTAAAGGAAAATGTCCACATTTCTCTTATTAGAATCCAGACCCCTAATCTGTGTCTCCAGGAGCTGATTGCCTGGAGAAAGTGACAAAGTCCCCCCTGTAGTGAATGGAGAGAGTTAAGCTTGTTTGAAGACCTCCGGCAGAGATGCCTTTAGTCTAAGCTGGATGCATTAAGTTAGGCTGAGACTGACAAAGATTCAGTACTCATTGATGCAGGTAGAAGAGCAGAAGGGGTTGAGGTCAATTCAAGGCGCCAAAGGACGAAGGACACTGCACTCTCCTACTTAGCAGTAGCAGAAATTAGAAGGAAGATACATTTGACAACCGAAGCTAAAGAACAGGATGGCATTGAGGAATCTGCCCTAATGTGCTTTCCCTTCTACCTGTAAGGAAGCGTCCCCGCGGGATGCCCCGCGACAGCCCGGGGACAGCCGCAGCTGGCACTAGGTGGAGCTCCGCGACCGCGGCTGCCGGGCAGGCAGTGACGGAGCGAGTGGTGCAGAGGGGACAAGGAGCCGGGCTGGTGCTCAACAGAAGGGCCTGGGCCAGCCGCGGTGTCTGGACCAAAGCTACAGGACACCAGGAGACCAGAACTGGGGATAGGGGTGTCGGCCAAAAGGAATTCACAGCCAAAACTTCGTAGCAGAAACCGCGGCTGGCCCAGTTCCAGGGCAAACGACTCAGTCCCCGACCTCAGTGTGTCCTCCCAGACAACCATGCCCGTGTGTCACAGGCAGCAGGGACAAGAAAAAGACTCTTTTCTGGATCAAGAGAAACTGGATGTGCTCCTCCAACACGTCCCACTCTTTTGTTTGGGATACCTGAGATGGGCTCTGGGAGGTCCCTCTGGGAGAAGCTGGGGCTAACCATGTGTTGAACCAGAAGAGGAGAGCAGAACTGACCCTGTTATGCATTCTGGCAGTGGCTTTCAGTCCACATGTTCATGGGAACTGTGAAATGGGATGAAGAAATCCAAGGTCATAGCTGCGCCAGAACTATTTGCAGACAGGTTATTTTTTAGGAGGCAACACTTCTGCTGGAAACTATTTTGGGGCAAAAATCAAAGCAGGTAGAAGATAATTGGATTAGGACATTCCCCACGGAGCTGGATATATCAGACCTTAGGCCCCTACTACCAGACACAGTACTAGATCAAGTGCTCAGTGGCTCAGGGGTCACTCTTCCCAGCCAAATGCAGTGCAGCACCAACTAGTTGATGCCTTCTTCCCTCCCCCATCAGTGGCTAATTAGTTAGACTATGCAAAGCAAACCAGCTTTAAAAAAAACAAGGCACAAAAAGACCCATCCAGGTTTGTGGTTGAGGAGGCCACAGATCACTTCAGAAAGAACTGGGACCTGAGCCCAGCTTCCTCTCACCCTTGGTGAGCATCCCAGCACTACAGACTGACAGGGAAGAAGTCCCTTCCAGGCAGGCTGTCTCAGACCAGAGCTGGATTCAGGCATCCTGACATATTTACCAGTGATGACATAAACAGAGGGACTGCTCAGGTCAGGGATTCTGTGTTATAGGTCACTGGTACATTAGAATTTATGTGTTTAAGGCTGTGCTGGAAGACTGGTAGAGTAACTCTCCTAGCAGAAGTGTAGGTACCTTGGCATACAGTCTGGTTCAGATCTCAGCCAAGAAATTTTGAAGACCTACGCTGTGGAGAGAGGTGGGAAAGTGGTGATGCTCCTATGGTCACCTCCACAGAGACACGTGAAGACTGGGATGGGATCCAGTTCATTTGATACTGCTTGATTGGGATGAAAAACCACTGGAGGTCCTGACAGTGACCCACTCCTCCTGCCATGTGTTACCTACACCCATTCATGATTCTTTTCACTAAGCTAATTCTAAATTAAGCTTTGGCACGTAGCTGTGGCAGCCCGTATGTGCCCAGAGAAACCTCTTTCTAGGTGCAATAGGGTTCCCCTTCCTCCATGACCTATGCAATGTCTACATCACCTTCTGAAAAAAGACCAGAAGTTGCTTCTAATGACAGCCCTCCAGTCCCACCAGTGCCATGACAGCCCCATCCTCAGAAGGGGTTTGGAAGCTTCAGATCCTAAAAAGAAAGAGATGCCGTGTTCTAGTTTCCACTGTATTTCTCTTGGAGAAGCGACTGCCTGATGTGGACTAAGATCTCCTTTGGAAGAGCTTCCTGTGCGTGGGTGTGCTCTGGGTGTGGAGGGACTGGGGAGCTAAACTGAGGCAAAGCAGGGCTGGTCCCCGGGAGCTGAGCAGCGAAGGAGCGCCCAGGGGAGGGCAGCGTGAGCCATGGCTGGGAGCCGGCCCTGGATCTGCCTGTCCATATCTTCCGCTCCTTTTCGGGATTCTTTTTAGACCAGAAGAAAATGCGGTGAGACTCCCCTCCCAGGAATTAGAAGAAGACAACTGGGAGCAGATGGGAGGTGGTGGAGAACAGTGAGGCACTAGTTACTCCTCGGAGCCAGGAGGTCTGAGGTTTTATTTTGGACAGAACAGGTTTACCAGTGGAGAAAGACAAATCTTCTCCTGCCTTCTCACAGCCCCAGAATAAAGAAAGGCGGGAGCCTTGGCCGGTTACCTGTCAGGCCAAGAAAGCATTTGGTGCTTGACTGCTTTGGACTCCTACATTTTCTAGCATGAAATATCGTCCACAAAGCACCACGGCTCTGCAGGGATGTATACAGTTATGGCCTCACAAACAACAAACCCTCTGCATGGGCCAACATCACCCTGTGTGTCTGCTGACTGACAGAGTTTGCAGGATTGGGCTTGCCACAAAACACAGGCTGAGGGAGATGGTGGTATGGGGCAATCACCCCACTGCATCTCACCATGGAAGGGCCTGAAGCCGGCAGGGGGAATAAATCAGCAGGACTAGTTGCAGAGACGGGAAGACGTGCCCACGGGGCATGCATCATCTCCCTGCTGAGGTTATGTTTTAATGCTGGGAGATGTAGGAAATGAATCAGTGAGGAAGGCAATGAAGACACCAGAGTTTATATTGCCCTTGGGAGATGGGGATAGCCCGGGGACTCGCTGGTGGCAAATGTGTGCAAACCATTTCACAGCTGGAATTTAGTGTTTTGCTCGGCTCGTGTTAGTGGCTCTTTCCCGCCAGCTGGGCCGGGAGGGCCAGTTTCCCGAGGAGCGGCGTGTCTCAGGGAGACGGCTGGAAGGGTAGAGAGCACCCCCTGCCTCGGGGTCTCGGCCCGGCCGTGCCTTGCTGCAGAGCCGAGAGCGGGGAGCACCGCGCTCCCGCTACATCCCGCACCGGGCGCTGCTGGTGCCGAGGGAGCGAACAGGGGCCCTGCGTGCTGCGGGGAGCGTCCGTGGGCGGACGGGGGCTGTCCTTGGCGGGGAGGTGTGATAACAGTCGAACTCTGAGCTCCCTTCCAGGGAGCGGGACGGCCCCCGCCCACGCCAGCCGGGACCGCACCGCCGGGACCGCGCCGCCGGGGCCGCCCCGCGTGTGCCCGCTGCCGGGTCACTCACGGCTCCCGTGACCGGATCAGACCCCGACTCTCCCAGGTGGGACATGCCAGCAAAGTCCGGGCACAAGTGTTCTGCAGGCGGCCGAGGCGCGCTGGTGGGGCTTTTCTTCCCCGTGGCATTTAAAAATGATAAAATAAAACAATAAAATAAAGTAATAAAATTCAACCAAGGCTATTTCCTTAGCCAGCAGATGTGTGCCAGAGGCCTCTGGTCGCAGTTCACCAGAGACTTCCAAGAGAGCTGAGCAATGCCAAGCCCATGTAAACAGGGTCAGGGAGCGCGACAGGGATCAGCCTTTGGTCCTTCCGCGTCGGACAAACCGAACGTCTCCTCAGGAGGATCTGGCCACTGGACCCGAGCGGCTGCGATCACACTCATTGGCCTCCGGCTGCATGAAGCTTCTGGTGTATAGTATTATTTATCATTATTTTTCCACTTCTTTTCTGCTTACGTTCCTACTTCCTGAAGGGGAGCAGGGCGATGTGAACTCAGGGCTGACAGCACCTGTGCAAAGAGGCAGGGCCGGCCGGGGCCGCGGGGGCGGCCCGTGGCGGGTGCTGCTGCGGGGGCGGCGGTGCCCTGGCTTGACACAAGGTGCCACCTTCCTCCCCGTCTCTGCATCTAACCCGCTCCTAGAGGCATGTGCTTAAACAAGACGAGTATCAAGCCCACGATAAAAGTATTCTGCAACGTAATCTACATCAAAGCCTCGGGGGCTGCCGGCTTGAAAAGATCCAAGATGTTTTCTAAGTCCTTATCATGTCTGTGCTTAGGGGGAGTCATAAATTCCACAGGTCGGACTAACACACGATTCCTCCTTCCCTTCTCTCCCCATGGTCACCAAAGGGCTTTCAAGTGGGCTTTTTTTCCCCTTCCTTTCTTTTTTTTTCTTTTTTTTTTTTTTTTTTAACCTTGCAAACAAAGCTCCCGGTTCCATGTCGTTAAGGTCCTCCCTCGTACTCCACCCCGAGATTTTCCTAAGTCACGGAAAAATAAATTCTTTAAAGCACAAAACTATTAGAAGTAAAGACGATGAATCCGCATCCCCACAAGGGTCCCGCTGAGAGGGAGCAGTTGCTGGAGGAGGGATCGCGGGCACTGCGCGGCACTCGGTCTTTCCCGAGGCTTATGGGGAGATGTCTGGCCCAGGACGGGGTTCCTCTTGCTATGCTGCTCGGCCCATTATCCCCCAGTCCGCCCCAGCCCCGTGGCCCGAGGCGGCGATGAGCGGCGGCTCCGAAGCGAGCTGTCCGCTCCAGACCCGGGCACCGGCCGGGGCCTGCCCCCTGGCATTCCTCCGCAGTCATGCCGCTGCCCTGACTCCCCCTCGGAATAATGTCGGAAATTTTTTTTTCAGATCAAGACGTAAGGCTGAAGCTGAAGGAGGAAGGCGGGGTGCCCGGCTTCTGCCCAGGGGTCATCGTGGCGGGGAGGGGGAAGATACTTCCCTGCAAGCAATGTCCCCCATCAGGCACTTGTCAGCTTGAGAGGCGTTGTGTCACATTTCCCCCTCAGGATCTAACGAAATAGGGAAGAAAAAAAAAAAAAACAAAACACGAAGGAAGCAAAGAGGGAGATACCAGGCCTTCGCCCGCGCTCTGGTGTCGGAGTCCGGTCCCGGGATCCCCTGTTCTCTCCCAGAACTGCAGCTCTGGGCCAGAGTCGGCCCGAGACGAAGGCAGCAGGGAGCGGGCAGCTCCCTTCTCCAGAACGGAGTGGAGTAAAAGGGGGAAACTCGGCCGAGAGAGAGACCTTCTCTTCCCCACTCTCCTCGGGAAGTCTCGATCTCTGGGTAGGTCAGGAAAGGGGACAAATCCTGTGCCAGTCGCAGGGAAAAGAAGCCCGACCAGCCTCACAGGCATGTAGATATGCGCGGCTCAGGATCCCTCTTATTTTAAGACAAGAGGGTCCCGGCGCAGTGTATCCTCACCCCTAGCAGCCGGGCAGATCGCTGGGACAGGTCGGGTCCGGGGGGCATCTGTTCGGCGGCGGAGGATGCTCCAGAGCATTTATCCGCGGGGGAAGCGGGACTCGTCCCCCCCCCGCCGGCTTAGGGGAGGGGACGGTTGGTAGGGCCGGACTCCCCAAGTCCTGCCTGTACTCCGGGGGCAGCTGGAATCCCTGTCCGAATGGCACAGTAGGTAAGCAGAGCCGTGCGCTCGCTGCGATGCCAGGTGATTGCGGTGCTGCCTCGGAACCATGTCCTGCTCCTTCGCCGTCGTCCCGGGACTCTCATTCGACTCCGCGGCCGACGGCCTTCATCCCGGCCAGCATGAGCTGGCGTCAGGTCTCACCCCGAAACGCTACCACCTGCCTGCCAGGGATTCACTGATGGAGCCTTAGACACAGAACCGACCTGTTTCGGGGCAGGTCAGGATTGTGGTGTGTTTTTAATACAATATGTTGAGAGTTTTGTCATTTTAATGACCCCTTTCTCCGTTTATGGCATCATCAAATTCACATCTGCATAGATCGGCTCTGTCGGTGCTTATCGGGACAGGCGGTTACACTGAAGGTACACAGCATTTCTTTTCCACAGTTACATTTCAGTCTTCTGCTCAGAGAGCTCTGGGGGCTTTAAGTCCCACTCCCTCTCCCCAGTACACCACCGCTGGGGCGGGGGGAAAGTGTCATAGTAGGAATGGGCAACAGGGAGAGAAATCCCTTCAGAGGAGGCGGCTAGCAGGCGTTCCTGCATCTCTGCTGCTGTGTTGCTGTTATCTTAGGTTCGCATCCGCGGCAGTCAGCGACAGCCTAAGGATGACAAGTGACAGTGTGGGCGCAGGCATCACCGGCTGTGTGGAGGGTGGGGGTACCCCGTTCCTCGCATCCGGGGTATCCATAGCAGCTCCGAGTGGACCGCCCTTGGTCTCTTCCCCAGGAGCGATGCTCCGTCCTTCACCCCTTGAGCGTCCCGGTCTCACAGGGCCACTGATAATGGACCCCTCTGGATATTTAGGAAGAGTTAGTTGAATTATTCCCACTGGCATTAAAACATGGCTTTGCGTCAGCCCCACGCTCAGCGCCAAAGGGCCCAGTAAAATGGGGTGGAAGGAGAGGGCAGATTTTCAGGGAGCGTGAATAGGGAGATCTGCCTCTGCAGAGCTGAAATCCGCCCTCAGCTGCAAGACGCCCCGTCTTAATGACACTCCTCGGTGTGCAGAACAGCCACCCACGTGGAAGGAAATATACCCTTGGGACACGGCCACAGGGATCTCCGTACTAATACCTGGGACACGCGTGTCCGGGATAGCGCGGGGCCTGTGGGAGAGGCCCCGTAGGACCTAGCCGCAGCAGCCCCAAGGAGAGCGGGAGAGCCAGCGAGGACGGCTGAGACAGTGCTGCGCTGCTCCGGCGCTGTGTGCTGCGAAAACGGGGGCACATTCCCGTCCCCATCCATTTTTTTCTCGGCGGTTGAAAGGTTTCCTCGCTGTGTCATGAGAAAAGATGCGAATATGCAAACGTCGTCTCGCATTGTCCCCGCTCAGGGTGAAAAGTTAAAGCATAAAAGCGGCTGGGGGAAGCTGAGAGGGGGTCGCCTCTTCAAAGGAGACTGGCTGGGCCGGGGGAGCCGGCTGCCGCTTACCCGGGAACCGCCCTTCCAGGGCCAACATTTCCCCAGGGTTTCCAAGGCGTCGGGGAGGGAAAAAGTGAGTGTGCGTGGAGGGGCAAGTCGTTGGGTTCCCCGCGGGCTCGGCCACGCCACAGAGAGGGAATCGCACCCTGAGGTGGCAGGCTCCAGAGGCTGATGATTGCCCCCTTGGAGAGAACCACCCTCTGCCTCAGTCCCAAGGCCCCCGCGGTCCCAAGGACGGAGGGATGATCCGGCCTTGCTCCCGCGGTGAATCCGAGGGCAGTGGGTGTTTCAGACGAAAGCACCCCCAGTCTTCGTTCTTTCCCAGACCCGGGGCCCAGCCTAGGCGCGCTCGACCTCGAAACTCTGCAGGCACACGAGGAGGAAAGAGACAGCACCCTCGGAGTGGGGATTTCTCCTCTTACCTCGCCTTCATCGGCCGTGACCGAGTGGGACCGGGATCGGGTGGGAACCGCAATGGAAAAAGCAGTAGGCCGTCGCGATGGGGTTTGTTGCTTAAAACTACCACGACAAAATGGCTTTGTGGATTTTTAATCAAAACTCCCTCCTCTTCCGCCCCTTCCCCCTCCACCTCCCAACCCCGAGTACGGAGAAGAGCTGGTTAAAGTGCTGCCTGCAGATCGGCCGTGATACACGGCTCCCATATTCCCACCCTCGCCCTTAGATCTCTCTCTCTGTCTTTTGCAAGTCTCTTGATTTCATCCTTTGAACCTGTGATTGGAGGTTAAAGTGCACCAGGTTGCAATGGAAGGAGGAAGCTCTTAAACAATAAAGGCTTGAATATTTAGCTGTGATCAGGTCGCTGCCCTCTCCTTATCTTTTTAAATGCAAATCGTCTTTTAGGGGTAGAAGCTATATACCCAGCGCCTCTCCACGTCACCTGCCTTTGGTGTGTCTGGGCCATTACTAATAGAGCCTTGTAAACAATCGTTAATCATGTAAGGGCTGCAGGCCATTGGATTCGGACC